>NW_027531504.1:722081-782077 GCF_008692635.1 Crocuta crocuta | reverse complement strand
TGTGTTTATATATATATATATATATATATATATATATATATACACAATGTATATATAAACACATAAAATAGTATTTATGATTATGTTTCATCAAATCTAAGACATCATTCATTTTAATATACATCTTTATTTTATAAATCAGTAAGCAATGAAAATATTGCTCCAGTGTTTATTATGACACACTATTGATTATAGGAAACAACCTTATTTTAAAGATAAGTCAAAAAGTATGCATTTTAGAAGAGATAAATGTAGTAAAATGGAAATAAGTGTTTAGTATTGTTACTCACTCCCTTAACAATGTTCTCTTACAATGAAATTTATAGATTTCATTATGGATATTCAGTACATAACCATTTTAAAGGATTTCTGCCCATATATGCATATAAATAATCATATAATGTATTACATATGAGTTATATATAAACCTATACATATCCAGATATTTACTATAGTGCAACTAAAAGAAGTTGATTTTTTCTGGGATTTTATGTACCCACCAAATGTGTGAATAACTCATGAAACTACAGTTCTAAATTAATAACATGTAATATTGATATCAGATTTTATTTACCTTTTCAGGTTCACTTTTTATTACTTTTAGTGCTTTCTATGGTTACTAAAGAAATATATGTATAATAAATCCATTTCACAACAAAGTACAAATAGAATAAAATGGACTTGTGTCTGTTCTCAGTTTAGTTGGATGGCTTTATTCAAGTCTCTATGAATGAAAAATTCCTCCAGGTCTAAGTGTTTAGGTTGAGAGCAGAAATAGTAACAGTATTGTTAATATTTAATAATTTAACAAATATTGGTAATTTATTAATTACCAGTGGATATTAGCCAATCAAGAGACCTTGGCAATATCAAGTACATCTTTCCTTCTTTAGCTACTTCAAATAATCATTAGTCTCAATAATATCTATTAATCCCCCGAATTTATTTAAAGTAATAGTATATGAAGTGACCCTAAGTGAACCTTACCCTTCCTCATGCTACAGGTGAGAAACCAAAGACCAGAGTTGTCAGGTGACTTATCCTGAGTCTTACAGTTAATTAGAGACAGGGCAGGGACCTAAATCCACGTTTTCCTCTGAGTCAGCTCATCCCATATAATAAATACTATACTGAATTTGCTTTGGAAGTTGGTGCTTCAATTAATAATACAAATTGACACTTTAGGAAGACAAGAGATTTTTTTTTTCCTCCTACAATCATTTACTCAACCAAGAAAACACTAAATGCTTCCTTTGTGCCTTCTATGTGCCAGTGCCTACCAGTGCCTGGAATGCAGAAAGGGCCATAATACACATCTGTGGGAAGGAAAAGATAGTGGTAAAAATATGGATGTGGGTCTCAACTCTCCCAGTTACAAACTGCATTGCTTTGGTGAAATTACATGTCCTCTTTGAGACTTGTTTTCCACATCTGTAAATGTGAAGAACAAAAGCTACTTAAATCAAATGTAAAAGGCTGGCTCGTAGTAGGTGTCAAATATTCACTCCCACCAAAAATGTGACATTTTCCTTTGAAGAGCCTTTGTTTCCTTTATTCATAAAAAGACGTAACACACACACACACACACACACACACGAATCAATCAATCAAGATGTAATACAATAGATTATTAAACACCATGTTCTGATTAAAAAGGAAAAAAGAAAGAAAAAAGAACATACCACCAGTAGTTTGCAGAGTCAAAGAAATCTAATTAATGACCAAAATTACTGAAGAAAAAGTGGGCAGCCAACATGTTTCCAGTTCTCATTTTCTTTACATCCCTTAATTATGATTTTGACTCATAATTAAATTGTTGTTAGCATAAGACTATATTCATTTAATATACTATAGTAATCCACCATTATAATTTTAGAAATCATTGTGTTTTCATACTAATTTGTGAATTGCATGTGTTTTCATTGTGGCAATAACACCATTTCTCCTCTAAGAGTGTGTGGCAAAATCCCAATCAAAATAAATATCTTTACAATCAACATCTCTCTACAACAAAAGATCTCCCTCACCTGAACAAAGCCGGAGTATTTCAAATAAACATTAGCTAAATCAGAGTAAATCTATTAGGCAGAATCTTGTTATGGGATATGACATATATGTATGTATATATATATATATGTATATATATACATATATTTGAAAGTTTTAGTCTATATAAAATTTCTATAATTGCTTTGTACTTGACTAGGACCATCAATTTATAGAAATTTTGATGTAGATGAAAATACTGTGAATATTATATAGGTCTATCCCAGTGCTTGAAAAGGAATCAGTAGTGCCTACAGAAATATGAATTTCTCTCCCTACTGTAATTTAATGTAACCATGCAGATAGGGCCATGCACAGCCAGCATGGTAAGTAAAGATATGTTCTGGATGAGCTAAGGTAATGCTGCAGGTGGAAACCTTGACCTCACACTCCAGCAAAAAACAACGAATACTTCTTGCAATTTGGAGTTGAATTAACTAATAAAGAGAAAAAGAAGGAATAGGCAAGAGGTCACTGGTGTGTGTATACCAAGTCTGATAAAATTAAGAACATAGTAGAGCAAGGTGTATTTTTGTGTTTTAATGAAAAAATGGTGAAGATGATTGGTTTTATGAATCTACCAACAAAATTGACTTAAAGAAATCACACTGACAACTATGATCATTATACCGGCTTCCCACTGTATAAATATTCACATCATGGATCTAGTTATATCTTAGTGCTTGACTTGTGCTTCTTGCTATTTTAATCTAGTTTGGTACCTTTAAATCCTTTTACCAGTGTTGGGAGGATACTTGAAATGTGGATGTAATTCTTCTTGATTGAAATACAAATTTAACACAGTGTAATATGGCATTCTTTTACAGTGTGGGGACTATCTATAGGCTGGAATACAAAAAAAAGTAGAGCATTAATAAAGCGGTTGAAGAAACATGAACAAAGACTATGCATAGGAACATTCAGACACATTTTAATTGCAATTTACCAAGACTTTCTACAAAATATTTAAAGTATGTATTTGAAATTTAGACTGCTTTCAGACAGTAAACCTAGTAGATCTGGCAAACTATTACCAATATTCCAACTTTAGGACAATGTTCTCAAGCTCTTCAATTATCTGTGTTAATCGAGTGTGTAGTTATTATCTCAGTGACATACAAAGATAATACTTGTATCTTGAGTTTTTAGGAGGCACATTTTCCTAATGGTGTTGTCAGGTCCTTCCCATAAAGGTTACTGATGGACCAATGACCTCCCATTTCCTTCCACTTTCCAGGAGATTTGCCTCAGTACCCTCCTCCACTGGGCAAAAAGACTTATATGACAATGTAAATCAGATATTTACAAGTCATTCTTGCCTAACGCCACTCTAAATTCTATGTTAATATTTATCTCCTCTCCTTCCCTTTGATTACAATCTAGTATTTTCTCAAAAAGTGCAGAAACAGGTATAATTAATGTGATAATGTAAACACATGTAACCCATCACTTGCTAACATGATAGCATGAATTTGTTCACACTGGTGTTTAAGATGTGTTGATCAGTTTTCTTGGAAAATGGTATCCAAACCAGCATTATTCACAGTAAGTAGTCACTGTAACATTTTCAAATTAACCTGATAATTGGTTTTAAAATAAGGACAAGTGTACTTTAAATCTCATATTTTCTTACTCGTATGTGTTCTTTATATTTTCTGTAAGTTCTTTAGATCAAAATGTAGGGTCATAATTTTGATAATTATAATTGAAAGTATTTCCCTTTGTTCATGGGAAATTAGTCATTTGCTTTAAAAGTTTAACATTTATATTTTTATATTTTCATAATTCATACCCAACCTGGTTTCAAAAAACTTCAAGACAGTGTTTTAAGATGAGATACGAGAGAATTTTTGGCCTCATTTTCCTTTTCCCCTGCCAATTTAGAAAAAAAATTATTTAAAAAAGTGAATGTATCTACAAAATTCATATTTTTTAAAAAACCTTCTGGCAGTGTCAATATTTTTTTGTGTACAAAAGCAGCAAAAAATGGCTAGTATACACATTTACTAATGTGGTAGGAAAATGCTATTTGCAAAATCCTAAAATTTGAAATACTTCTTTGTACTGTCTTCATATATAGCTAGAATGTATACAACAATGAGAAAGAGATCATTTTTCTTTCACAGACCAATATTTAAATCTTCTCATTCTTAATCCGCTTTTCAAAATTATTTCAGTTGCCCATAGCCTAGATAACAACTGATCTTAAGTTCCTCAAAATCTCACCTTCTCTTTAAACTTTCAAGTTGAAAATAAGTAAAAATATCTTCAGAATATTTCCTGATACCTTTCTCTCTCCCTAATAGTGTATTGTTAACTAGGAAACGTGCCATTATAAGCGCAGACACCAGATCTTTATATGGAAGTTTCCTTAAGCCTGCGGCCTTTACGTACTCAGCCTTTAAAAAGGGGGACTTTTAATACTGAACGGAGAAATCGGTACCATACTCCAACCTTCCTTGTGCTTCAGGGCCGGTGGGCGGCTACTAAACTAGGAAATGGTTCTCCCCGGTTAGGGAGGTGAAGCAGCAGGAGGAAGAACCCGAGGTAGACGTGTGGGAGCTGCTGAAGAATGCAAACCCCAACGAGTACGAGAAGATCGCCTTTCAGTACGGTATCACCGACCTGCGTGGCATGCTCAGGCGGCTCAAGCGCATGCGCAGGGTGGAGAAGAAGAGCGCAGGTGAGCCCTCCTGGAGGGGCGGGGGGCGGCGTGGCAGCCTGGCCAGCATCTTAAGCGCACGAAGGGTATAATGGTGAACCACTACAGGGATGCTTCCTATCCCCCGCTGGGTTTGGGGTGGGAATAGACGGGGTGGAATTTGCAGTTTTCCTCCTTACGTTTGGCTTCGAGCGAAGGAGTTCACGGCTCTGCACGTGAGTAGTACGAGGGTAGCGGACTGCTAGCGAGCGGTTAAGGTAAAGGAGTTGGACTTTACAAGTGCCGCATACCGCGTGTAACGGAACATTAAACATCTTCGCTCTCACTGGGAGTTTCTCGGTGGCCTCCACATCTCCCTCACTCTGAAATTCTTGATTCTTAGAGTAGATTCGATGTCTCTGTTTTACTATCATATTCTTCCACCCATTTAGTGGGGACTGGGGAATTCACCTCTTACATCCAATGCGGTTGTAAAACAGCTATGCTGCTCCCTAGAGATCTGAAGTGAAAGTATTTTGTTGTGGTTTTAAATACTTTTAAGAATTAATTTGAGATGTTGAAATTTAAAATTTAAAGAAGAGAGACATTTTAAATTGATCATAAGCTCTTCAAAGTTTCCTAGACTTGGTCATTGGCAGTTATCCATTTTGTTACACATCAAGGTAACATATCAATCCTATTATTGTTTACTGTTTATTAGTGTCCAAATAGAATTTATTTATTTATTTAGGCACCAAACCTGAATGTCCAAGTAGAATTTAAAGACTCACCATTTCTTTTTAAAAATCTGCCCTTTATTTCTAAACCTCACTGTAAACTGGGTGAGAAATGGACCCAGAGAAATATAGAAGTGTTGTGTTTTTGCTCTGTTTACCTAACTCAACCATCCTCACTATTTCAAAACTTCAAAAGTTTCAGAAATTTAATTCTTGGGAGGTATCTGCAATTGTTTGCTTGTCACAAGCATGTAAATGCCAAAGTAAAGAGCCAGCTGACATCTCCTTTCCCCCCCTACACTGGCCTAATTCTTGCCACTTAGCTCTGAATTGATGTCATGAGGTATATAAATAACTTTTTTAAAGCTAGTATTTATTTTATTATGTTAAAATATGAGGAAGGGAGTTTATTTAAGCAATACTATGGCAAAGTTGTAATGATGGAAGTAGAAGCATAAAAATTCCACGAGGCATTCCACAGGTGTATGTATTTTCCAAACTGTCTAAATTAGTATTATCTTTAAAATAGGGAGAAACTATTAAATTTAAAAAGAAGTTAATTTCTGCTTGGGACCTTTCAAAGATAATATTTTTTAAACTACTATGTTCTATGTTATTTAAAATGTTTTGAAATCCTCAGTTCCTAACCATATAGGTAAGAAGTATTTAATATGTGTCACTATTTGGACAAGTTTCCGAAGTACAGAAACTTTGATAAGTCTACTATTTCAATTAGTCAAAGGCATTCAATTTAATCTTATGAGTCATTGAATGTATCTCATAAACTCTGTGTTAAAAAACTATCTGTGACATACAAGAAGTACAGAGAGAATGCCAATGATCCTGATAGTAATCATGCTAGAACAGGCATATTCTTCAAGTTCACTTTCATCTGGATCCTTTACAATTTCCTGAAGAGTTAGGACAATCATTTTTAAAGGCTCTTCAATAACTCTTATGATTCTTTCAAAAATCTGTGGGTTCTTTTCAAATTGTTAAACCATCTTATCATGTATAAATCAGCATAGAATTCTAAAATATAGAGGATACTTTGGAAGGTTCCTAATTTTTTTCAAGTCTCAATTTTACATTCAGTTTTAGGTTCATATACATACATTGACTATTTAAATTCACAGCATAAGTACACACATATTGACATATTTTGCTCTTTCTCTCTACCAGCTTTTTCAAAAATTCTTGACCCTGCATATCAGGTTGATAAAGGAGGCAGAGTAAGGTTTGCTGTGGAACTGGCAGACCCAAAGTTGGAGGTGAAATGGTATAAAAATGGTCAAGAAATTCGACCCAGTACAAAGTAAGTGGGCTTTGCAAATAATCAGTGGTAGCTATGTAAATCAAACTGTAGTTTGACTTAGTTTTCTGTGAATAAAAACATGCTTTTGTTATACCTTTTTAATGCAAAATCACATGGAGGGAGAGTAAAAATTTTTCGTATATTTCGGAGCCATTCAAATTACAGTGCTATCTAAATAAAACCTTGTTTTATGTTTGCATTCTACACAAACTATTTTGAGTGATTCCAGCTCCAGTTTTGTGTCAATGTCGGTTATATGTAACTATTTTAGAATACTGTTAAAACTTCTCCCAATTTTTAAAATAAAATTTTGAAAAATTTGAAATATGTATTTGATATACCAGCTGGGAATCACACCTTATAATTAGAGAACTTTGTTTTTCCAAAAGAGCATCTAAAACCTGTATTTTATTTCTTGGCTTTCTTACAAATGAAGGAAACAAACTAATCCTTGATGTCTGATGGTATTGCTAGTCTATCATAAACCTACTTTACACAGATCCTTCTCAGCCTGAGAGATTTTCAACTCCAATATATATTTTTTAAGTTAAGAGGAGCCACATGCACATTTATAAAAAGACTTTAATCCTGAAAATCTGTCACTTCTGGAGAACAGTTAGGTGGTTTCCAATTTCTTCATGTGGTCATGCCTACAGAGTGACTTTGTGATAATGTTTGTGTCTGATAAAAATCTCTTGAAAGCAGTTTGAATTTACCAAAAACATAATTTAAGTCAGTTATTTTTATCTACAAAATGTTGTGTAATGCTTTATTCTTGAAGTCTTCAATTTGACAATTTTCTTCAGTCTGTTATAATGCCCTAATATATTCAGCCATAATCCAGATCACAGACAATTAAATTTTGTGATATTCCTGGCTTTTAGTTTTTTGTTTCCAAATGTTCAAGTTCTTTTTTAGTAGATGGTTACTGTGATATGATAATACTAGTTCTTAAGCCCATTTAAAAGAACATCAAATTTGAAAAAATTACTGCCTGTAACGGATTAAGTTCACATTATTGCTGAAATTGTATAATCACTTATTCACCTAACAAAATCTATTGTGCCACTGCACTAAGCCATGAATGGAATCAATAAATCAATGAGTAAAATTGAGTACCTGTCCACCTATAAACTAAATAAATTAGGGGGCGCCTGGGTGGCTCAGTCAGTTAAGTGTCCAACTCTTGATCTCCTCTCAGGTCATGATCTTGCAGTGGTACGTGGGATCAAGCCCACGTCAGGATCTACACTGACAGTGTGGAGTCTGCTTAGAATTCTCTCTTTATCTCTCTGTCCCTTCCCTGATCTCCTCCATCCCTCCCCATGCTCTGTCTCTCTCTCTCTCTACCCCTCCCCCACATTCTCTCTTTCTCTCTCTCTCTCAAAAATAAATAAATAAACTTAAAAATAAATAAATAAACTAGATAAATTGGTCATTTAAAAAATTACAGAGTTCAAAATCTCTCTGACAACTTCAGTCAACCCTATTTTCCAACAATGGGTTAAAAAACTAAAAAGCAAATATGTGAGTACTAAATTATATATGAAATAAAAACTTCTATAAAAATACAGATATTAAATATTATGTGTAAACATGCATATGTATTACAATGTGCATTATAAAGCTAAAAATTGGCTTCATGTTTTGTGTTAACTAAGCTATGTAAGATATGCTACCTAAATGGCAGATCAAAATTATATCCCTGACTTTTAAACATTGCTAAATTATAAGCCACATTTGCTGGTAATAAAGAAAAAAATAAAATCAAGTTCACAGACTGTTATCTCCCTCCTATTTCAAACAGATACATCTTTGAACATAAAGGATGTGAAAGAATCATGTTTATCAATAACTGTTCACTGACTGATGATGCAGAGTATTATGTGACAGCTGGTGATGAGAAATGTTCCACCGAGCTCTTTGTGCGAGGTAAAGTACAATCTCTTACTGTAGTCTTCAACAGCCTTTGGCACTCCTTCTCCCAAGGGTAGTTATCAAAATGAGAATGACAGGTGAGCTCTTAAGCTCTAGGGCACAGGTAATAGAACCCCTAGAAATGGGTTAGCTTGGGTGTAGATTGGCTCTGCGTGGAAGGTCCTCTATGTTAGCAGTTATTATGTATCCTTATTAATCCTTTAGTTTGTTGAAGACTAGAAAAGCTTAGGGGAGAAAAAAACTGGTGAGTCAAAATACCTCAT
The DNA here is from genome assembly GCF_008692635.1 of Crocuta crocuta. Taxonomy (NCBI): domain Eukaryota; kingdom Metazoa; phylum Chordata; class Mammalia; order Carnivora; family Hyaenidae; genus Crocuta; species Crocuta crocuta. The sequence goes on along the minus strand of NW_027531504.1, from coordinate 773,137 downwards.
GCTTTTGACTCAAGCAAACAATATAATTATCCCAGTTATAGCTTCTGAAACCCAACAAACTCTACTGGATGATCCTTATTTCACACATTCAGCTGATTGCAGACAGACTTCTCTTGAAACCAGTTTTATTAATAAAAGGGAATTAGTGATTGGCACTGAGGATGCTGAAGACCATCTTGTACTAAAACATTGTGAGAATAGAGCTGGAAGGTGTCAATGAAGCCCTCTGAATACAGAGAGCTCTGCAATCTCTACCATCTCCAACCAGAACCCAAGAATCATATTGTTACAGATTCTCCATCACAAATATCTACCACGTAGTTTCTTATTTGCCAAAGGAAGGATATTTGATACACGTTTTGTCTACTTTCCAGAACAATAATTGATTTGATTTGAAGAGTTCTGAGAAAATTGAGAAAACTTATCCAAGGCTGCAAAAAAATCACCCACTATCAACCACCATCTAGCCATAACTCTATGGTAGATGATACTTTTCTTACTGTTGGTCTTTTATCTGTCAACAAATCTGTGGTCATGAGCAGATTTGGGGTATTTAATGATTCTGATTCTCCTTTTTTTTTTTAACAGAACCTCCAATTATGGTAACCAAACAGCTGGAAGATACGAATGCTTACTGCGGGGAAAGAGTGGAATTAGAATGTGAGGTGTCGGAAGACGATGCCAATGTGAAATGGTAAGTAGCTTTCCTGAGGTCTTTCCATTTTTAATAGAGTTTTAAAAATATGCCTTTATAGATTGGAGAACCGGAAATGGCTTTTACACATATGAAAAAAAATCACAACCTCATTTGTGTTAGTAGAGATGGTAACTAAAACTACAAAGATACTGGGAGTTTTATCACCTATGAAACTGGAAAGTGATTCAGAAATCTAGATTGGTAAATGTAGGGAAGTAGGCACTTACTAAGAAATGGATGGTTCACAATTGTCCAGATCTGTTTCATTCCAGATCCCATGGATGCTCGTAAGTTCCAAAACTTGCTTACTCTCACCATGCCATGCTGGCAACTTACATGGGAAAATATTATATATTTTCCCTAGTTACCTTATTTTTATCGTACCTCAGGAAAATGTTTTAAACTAAGAATCAGCAATTATTTTAAAAAAATAAAACTGTTTTTTGTCCAGTCACAGAGTGTTTTCTCAAGTTCTATGTGAGTAACCTCAAAATTAAAGCTAAGAGATTCAGATAATAAAATGAAATCCTTTATTGAAAAGTATAGTAAATTACACAGCATAAATCTGTAGCAATTGGTACAGAGTAGATTGTTCATTCTAATGTATAATCATTGCTATCTTTAAAACATGTTAAGTGAGAGGTGCCTAGTTGGCTTAGCCGGTTAACCATCTGACTTCGGCTCAGGTCATGATCTCATGGTTCGTCCCGCCTCGGGCTCTGTGCTAAGAACTCAGAGCCTGGAGCCTGCTCTGGATTCTGTGTCTCCCCCTCTCTGCCTGCCTCTCTCTCTCTCTCTCTCTCTCTCTGTCTCTCAAAAATAAACATTAAAAAAAATTAAAATATACTAAGTGATGCAATTCCTACTAGTGAGCGGAAGAGGTAATATTCACTCTTAGCATTCAATTGATCTTGAATGAGAAGAAAGGGCTTATGTTCTTTTAATATAATTTTTCAGACAATCCTTGTTACATTATTAATCTATTTGATGTAATGATCTGTACATTCTTTAATTCAACAAATAGTTCTTAGATACCAAGATATAGCAAAAAACAAAAAAAAGAGCCTAAAACAAGATCAATAAGGTCCATCTCCTGAAGGGTTTTTTATAAAACTTTTTATAATCTATTTAAACTCAGGTTTAAGAATGGTGAAGAGATTATTCCTGGTCCAAGATCAAGATATCGAATTAAAGTTGATGGCAAAAAACATATTTTGATCATAGAGGGAGCAACAAAGGCTGACAGTGCAGAATATTCTGTAATGACGACAGGAGGACAATCATCTGCTAAACTTAGTGTTGACTGTAAGTAAGATCTCCTTAGGTATCTTCCAAGTTGGCTAACTAATGGTGTTGCATTTGGTAATTCAATTTTAGGAACATTTCAATCTATTTTATTGCTACTGGTAGCAATTTTATATAAGTAAAATTGGATTCCATTCTAACTGAGTGTCTATGTGGTATCAGTCAGGGTCTCTGAAAAAGAAATCGACTACTCAGATTAATAGTAAAACACAGCATTGGGAAGGAAGTGTAAAAATCACCTGCCAGAGAAATTATCCAAATGGTTAAGAAATACTGTAATCCCAAGACCACATAAATAGAGGATACTTAGATACAATATACAATCCTGATAATGTTTGCATAACCCATGAGTGAATTTGCCAGTTGGTTCTGCTATAATACAATATATGCGTTTCTAAACTCACTATGCTATACAAAGTCATGCATTAAAACCACAAGACTAATGGTGAAAATGAGGTTATGGGCACAATACTCAAAAATTTTTCAGCCACACATTAAAACAAAACAATAAGAACCTAATTTTAAAAACAGTATCATAGATCTAAGATCTGTGGCAACTGTTCTTAAGCTTGGCTCTATGGATCCTGCCCAATGGTTAATAAATATAGCACTTTATGTTAAATGAGACCTAAAATTTCCTTGGGTAGGCAGTGTGGGAAGTATAGCTAGTGAGACACTGTTAAATAGTGGGAAGAGTTTATCTGAAATTGGATGGACAGTGGTAATCTCTGATGTGCATGAGTGTGGTTTGTGTTGCCTGGGTGGATTCAAGCAGCTGGTAGATGTTTGACATGTGTATGTGTGTGTGCATGCACACACATGGACATTTTGTGCAGTTGTACCAGACTCAGTTCAGCTGGGTACCATTTCTTCTTCTTCATGAATGAAATCATGCATAATCAAACATGATATTTTGTTACGTTCTGGTTATTCCATAATATATCAATTGCACTGGAACAAATTCTCCTTTTCAAAACAAGATACCATCTTGGCCTGTCTGGAGTTTGGGTTTGGCATTTATAAATGTTATTTCTGTAGTGAAACCTCTGAAGATTTTGACACCTCTGACTGATCAAACTGTAAACCTTGGAAAAGAAATCTGCTTGAAGTGTGAAATCTCTGAACACATACCAGGAAAATGGACTAAAAATGGCCTACCTGTTCAGGAAACTGACCATCTAAAGGTTGTTCACAAAGGAAGGTATGCAAGTTAGTTCGTAACTGGTCCCAATATGCACTCTTTCTCTACTTCCTAAATTACATATTTGGCGAGGAGGTTTGGCGAGTAGTTATAAAAAGAGGATCTATTTCTGGTTCTTTGCTCCCAAATAGCAAGAATGTATGACTCTTCTGTTCTACATCATGTCCTACCAGTGATCCTTGGTCTGCACTTTATGGTATATGGTACTTTGTCTATTCAAAAGCCATTGACTGACTCTTTCCATCTAAACACAAGGCTAAAGGAATGATACTAAATCCTATGGATTCAATCAAAAGGATTAACTGTCCCAACCTAATAAGTCACGTGACCTTTCCACAATTTTGGGGGGTGGACATAATATCCTAGAATCTAACAAAGATCTAAGGCAAGAGTTCTTAACCTTGGATCTATGGATCCTGGTTATGATACTGGTTAAGATCATTAATGAACTTCAGGGGCCCCATAAATCCTCTGAACATGTAAGCAAAGTCTGTGTGTACAAAAATACATACTTTTCTCCAGATCAGTGGTGTCCATCAGATATTCATTGATCCACCAAAAGTTAAGAACTACTGCTTTTAGATTTGGCATATAAACCTAAAGTCAAGATTGTTCTTAGTAATATTTTAAATCATTAAGTATGGCACTAGTGAGATGTTATATTTTAGCCTCTTTTTAAAGCTATGAGATGAAAAAGGAATACTATACTTTTGCATACATAATAAGCATACTGTATTTGTACAGATAATTTCATAAACTCAAAAATGAATATTTGATGAAGATCAATAAATATTGTCTGTTTCTTGGTCTTTCTCTCCAGCCTGCACTAAACAAATTCATCAGATAAAGGCCAGCTGTCTCTTTAGTTGGGCCATATACAATCTAAATCTTTGAAAATTCTTAGAAATGTTTTTCTTGTTTCCTTAGAATCCACAAGTTAGTGATAGCCAATGCTCTCCTTGAGGATGAAGGTGATTATGTATTTGCACCAGATGCCTACTCGGTTACTTTGCCTGCCAAAGTTCGTGTTGTCGGTGAGTAGATAAATCATTTCAGAGTTGTATTCTTGTTTTTTTGTTTTTGCTTACCTTGGAAATATAATACATTCAAAACTGTGATATTTAAAGAAAAAATACATGAATTGGTATGTCACTAATCATAATAGTTGATTCTTAAGAAGTTTTACAATGAAGTAGCTTTGCAAGGTGCCAGGCACCAGCTACTTTGCCTCCTCTCATATTCCTTCTGACCAGATAAAATACTGGTGCTACCAGTATTTAGCACTAGCAAAATACTAGCCCAGATATTCACATGGAAATGATTGTCTGATAACAAAGGCCATGTTTAATATTCTAGATCCTCCTAAGATCATCCTGGATGGTCTTGATGCTGACAATACAGTGACAGTAATTGCAGGAAGCAAACTTCGTCTTGAGATTCCTGTCACTGGAGAACCACCTCCCAAAGCCCTTTGGAGCCGAGCGGATAAGGTTTGTTTGAAGTACACACACACACACACACACACACACACACAGCCCATGACACTTGCTGCCTTCCATTAGTCAGATGAAAGAAGAAAACAAATAAATGTACAAGGGTACAGTATAGATATAATTCCTTGGATTAAGAAAGATCACTGATTTTCAGGCAAATATAATCATCATTCATCTACTTTTCATATTTCTGACTACCTACTCTGTGACCAGGTATATTTTGATGTGCAGTAAAGATCCCATTTTTCATTCTAATGGGTGTCCGAGAGTGAAGTGGAAGAGAAATAAATGATGAATTATTAAATAAACAAATGAACAGGGGCACCTGGGTGGCTCAGTCGGTTAAGCGTCTGACTTCAGCTCTGGTCATGGATCTCACGGTTCGTGGGTTCGAGCCCTGCGTCAGGCTCTGTGCTGACAGCTAGCTCAGAGCCTGGAGCCTGTCCTCAGATTCTGTGTCCCCCTCTCTCTCTGACCCTCCCCTGCTCATGCTGTCTCTCTCTCTCTCAGAAATAAATTAAAAACATTAAAAATAAATAAATAAATAAACAAATGAACAAAATCACTTTAGATAGTAATAAGTGCTATGAAAAATTTTTTGAAAACAGTATAATATGATTAGCAAGTGATTGCAAGGGAAATAACAATAGTCTTCAAAGGAAAGAGATTTCCAGATAAGGTTAATGCAAGAGCAAAGGACAAGAAGAAAGGAAGAAATGAGCTTGATGTGTTGAAGGAACAGAAAAAAAGCCAGAGTGAATAAGGAGGAAAATAATAAATAAGGTTGGGGTGGTAGAGTAGTACTAGCTCAAATGTCATTCTGTGGCTCCTAATGTAAAATGTGTTATGGGCAGTAAAACTATTCCATATGATATTATAATTGTGGACATATGTCATTATAGGTTTGGCAAAACTCACAGATGTACAACATAAGAGTGAACACTAATGTAAATTGTAGACTTTGAGTGATAATGATGTGTCAACGTAGGCTCATCAATTGTAAGAAATATACCACTCTGATGTGGGATGTCAGTTGTGGAAGAGGCTGTGTATGCGTGGGGGAGGGGTTATATGAGAACTCTCTGTACTTTTCATTTGATTTTGCAATGAGTCTAAATCTGCTCCAAAAAATAAGTTATTTATTTAAAAAAAAAAAGAGTTGAAGAGTGTTTTCTCCTTTTCTGTTTTCTGGAGGAAAAAACAAAAGAGCATCATTAAGCTTTGGGACAACTGCAAGCAGTGAAATGTATGTGTAATTAAAGTCTCCAAAAAGAAGGACTGAAGAATATGTAAAGAAATTAGAGCTAAAATTTTTCCAAATTTGATAAAAATAAAAATTGCAGATATAAGGAGCTCAACAAAATCTAAACATAAAGAGCATTAATAAAGCCACACCAGGGACACCTGGGTGGCTGAGTCAGTTGAGCGTCTGGCTTCAGTTTGTGGGTTTGAGCGCCGCCTCAGTCTCTGTGCTGACAGCTAGCTCAGAGCCTGGAGCCTGTTTCAGATTCTGTGTCTCCCTCTCTCTCTGACCCTCCCCTGCTCAGGCTGTCTCTCTCTCTCTCTCAGAAATAAATAAAACATTAAAAAATTTTTTAATTAAAAAAACACCAACTTGACAATAAATTATATCACATAAATAAATAATAAAAATAAATAATAAAAATAAAGAAAAGAAAAAACCCACCAAAACCCATTAAAAATCAAATTGCTCAAACTTTCTAATTAAGAAAAAAAATTTTTTAAGTAGATGGGGGGAAAGTCACATTAAGTATATGGAAGTAAAGAAAAGAGTGATAGCAGATCTCTCTGGAAGCAAGGCAAATGAGAAGACAGTGAGCAATATCTTTAAACAGAAAACTGTCAACGTAGAGTACTATGAATTCTAAAAAATTCTAAAAAAAAAATATCAACCTAGAATTCTATACTAAGTAAAATTTTCAGCAACAGCTTGGATGAATAATTATGCTGAATGAAAGAAGCTGAATAACAACAAAAACAACAGAAAGTATTTTAACAAAAATTATCTTTAAAAACTGATCATACCAAATACTTACAAGGATATGGAGCAAGTCAAAACTTGGAAACAACCAAAAAGTCCAATTGCACAAACATACAGTTTGTACATGCATAAGCCAACTGCACACGGAATATACAGTAGAATGCTACTCCACAGTAAAAAGGAAGGTGCTAGTAATACATACAGTAACACGGATGAATCTAAAGAGTATCATGCTAAGTGAAAGAGGACAGATTCAAAAGGTTACATACTGTTTGAATCTTTTATATGAACATTCTGGAAAAAGGAAAACTAGAGAGATAAATAACAGATTGGTAGTTGCCAGGGACCAGAGTGTGGGAGTGAATGAGTTGACTGTGAAGGAACATGGGGACATTGTTGGGAGTCATGGAAATGCTATGTGTCTTGATTGCAGTGGTGGTAAATTACACAATTACACAAGTTTGTCAAAATTCATAGAACTCTATTTCTAAAATGTAAATTACATAGCACAATAGACAAGCAAATAAAATATAGAAAACTAAGGAAGATAATGTACCACCAGCCTAAGTATTTTCTTTTCACATTAAAAATAAAACAGAAGACCTTTTATAATCTTAAGCATGAATTTGGCTAATATGAGAAAATTTTGTTCTATTGTAAAACAGAAGAGTTATGAAAACTATCTCGGGCATTCTTATTGCTCTCACAATCTTATGTTATTGAAGACTTAGGAGTCCTAATCCAGACACAAAAAAAGTAAAGAGTTAATTTAATAATTATTAGAAAATTACCCAGTTTTCTAAATTACCTTGACCTTCTCTGTTTTTTCTCTTTGTATACTGGCTATCCATTGTCATATAGGAGATATGTCCTAGGAATTAGGAAAAATGAAATGCTACTTTAAATTTCTGATTTAAGAAAGAAAGAAGGAAAGAAGTGAGGTAGAAGAAAAAGGGGATAAGTAGAAGGATGAAGAGGAGAAGAAGGAGAAAATAAAAGAAAATATAGCAGAAGGCCCAACCTCACTCGGTCTTTACTTTGGGAATTAGATGTTCATTCTTTCATGTCCTATTGGAAGGGAAAAATCAATACTCAATAACTTGTATGGAAAACTGGCATTGTGGTCTTCTTCAACCCTTTTCAGTACTTCTAAATTTTTAAGACACATAAAGAAATAAGCAAGTCATGATAGTTCTTAAATATTCCAATTTCATTTACAAAGAGACTTCTCTACTAAAATAACACTTCTGCACTCCTATTTTTAGTCTTCCAACATTCTCTTTGGTGGGTTTGTGGTCAGTGGGCTTTGGAGACAAATCCCAATTCTTCTCATTGTTAGCCGTGTGGCCCTGAGCCACAGCTTTCTCCTGTAATATGGGATGTTAACACCTTTACCTTTGGGGTTGGTGGAGGATTACATTAACAACAGGTATTTTAGGCGTTAGCACCATATCCAGCTTAAGTTCTAAGGCACTTTGGAATAGTCCTTGTCATATAGGTCATGCCGTGTTTTGTTCTCTCCTCCCTAGGCTATTATGGAGGGCAGCGGCCGGATAAGAGCAGAATCTTACCCTGACAGTAGCTGTCTGGTCATTGACATCGCTGAAAGAGAAGACTCTGGTGTTTACCACATAAATCTGAAAAATGAAGCTGGGGAAGCACATGCAAGCATCAAGATTAAAGTTGTGGGTAAGCCTTCTGGATCAACAAACTTCTAGAATCAAATTGACATGTCCATATCCAGAGTAGACTTTGCCAGCTCTTGGTTCTCTCAACTCTTCTGGGTAGTCAACAAATAAAACACATATAGCTATATTTTATAAATCACTGTTGTTCTTTTTCTACCTTTCCCATTCATTTTCTTTTCTGTCCTTCCCTTCCCTTCCCTTCCCTTCCCTTCCCTTCCCTTCCCCTCCCCTTCCCTTCCTTTCCTTTTCCTTCCCTTCTCTTAGTCTTTTTTCTTGCCTAGAGGTTCAATTGCAGGGATGCATAACTAAGGTTAGCCACTTGAGGTTGCTGGCCATTAGCTTTCCAAAGGCGTATTCCCTTTCAGTTCCTTCTAAAGTCACTGAAACAATTGCTAAACAATTTCCAATATCACAACCATTGTAGAAGAGTAAGATTTGCATTAGTCCTTAGATGTCCACTGAAGTGCATTTTTCCTAAGCCTGAAAGCAAGTGAAATAAGTCCAGCAGATTATTGGTGGTCCAAACTCTCATGATCTCTTCAGCTCACTTTATTTCTCCCTTAAGAAACATATTTCAAATGGACCAAAAACTAAGGTCACTTTATCAAACACTCAACTATGTTAACAAGATATGATAACTTGCCATTTTTTACTTGGATTTCTACCAATTAACATTTGATTCTTCCAACTGATTTACAACAGTAAGTCCTTGATTCAGTTCTACTGGAAGTTCAATTTGTAGTTAAAAACAAAACACAACACAAAATCATATCTGATATTTATGCAGTAATTTCTTGGATACCATTTTCAAGGTAAAGGACACGTATCTTGAGTTCCATATGGGACTTGTTCTTGAATGTTGTACCACTAGTTTAAAGGACTTGAATACATAATTATATTTAAATTTATTGGGCTCACCTTCCCTTATCCCATATGGGGCATGACTTTTTGCCCAAATTAGTTACTACATGCATTTCAATAAACATGAAAAAGTATTCTATGATTATCACAAAAAACTGATTTTCCAGGTAACATTTTTCTTGTGCTCTCACTTACTCTTACTGTATTTTCTTTTACATTTTCTATTCTATTCTATTCTATTCTATTCTGTTCATCTATTCCATTTTTTGTTTGCTACAGACATCCCTGATCCTCCAGTGGCACCAAGTGTGACAGATGTGGGAGACGATTGGTGCATCATGAACTGGGAGCCTCCTGTCTATGATGGAGGGTCCCCAATCTTAGGTAACTGCATGTTGGTCAGTCTGTGGAACCACCATTGGAGATGGAGTCCTCTTTATGCTTATTAGTACAGAGCACATTTAAAAATATGGCATGTAGAATGAAACCTATTCTACTATGACTTTAAATATCCATTCAAATTGAAATATATTTTGGGATTCTCTATAAGTATTTGAGTCTAAATAACTTTGATGAATATCATCTGACTGCCTATTCTCTTTTTTGTTTGACATCTACATTTAATATCTAGTTTTGTAATATCTGTAAGTCTAACTTTAAATTGTTCTGGTTAGTAAATAGTGTCTATGAAGAAATTTTTTTTAGAGATAAATGCCTAGAAGAATTTGCTTTCCTGTGGAACAAGAATTTTTTCTACTTGAAACTCACAAAAGTGAGTTTTCCCTCTTCTTACCTATATTGTTTAGACTCATAGCCAAATCTATTACTCAGTCATAACAATGGTATTTCTATGTTCTACATAGCTGTGATTTATTTTTCTCTCTTCTCTTCCTGTACAATTTTAATTTTTTCTAGTCCTATGATGTTAATGTTTGTATTCCCTGGAATTTCCCTCAAACAACTCATGGAATAAGGTGGCTCAAAAATATACACATACCTGACTATTTTACTTAGAGATTTTATGAATTCTAATATCTGACGAAGTTTAATTTTGGAAGCCATGGAAAAACCTTAGTTTCCATTTTGTGTCACCTACAGGATACTTTATTGAGAGGAAAAAGAAACAAAGCTCCAGATGGATGAGGCTAAACTTTGATCTCTGCAAAGAAACGACTTTTGAGCCTAAGAAGATGATTGAAGGTGTGGCCTATGAGGTCCGCATCTTTGCGGTCAATGCCGTTGGCATCTCCAAGCCCAGTATGCCCTCCAAGCCTTTTGTTCCTTTGGGTGAGTCAAGAGAGTTATATCTCTGTCATGGAAATCATTGCCCTAACTTGTAACTGCTCCCTTCCAACCTCTAACTGGAGCAGACCTGGGGGCTTCTTTAAGTGGTGGATGAGCAAGAGGTTGGAGGTGGTTAGGGGCAATTTTCTGTCTAAGAAATTGAAAAAGAACTTTGGTAGAATTGAATGTCTTCATAGTGTAGACCTGGAATTTATTACCAGAATTCCAGTGAGAAATATAGGTGGATCTGGTTGCTGCTCCCCACTGAAAACATGTAACTGAGCCCACTGACACATTATCACTCCCCATTTGTCCTTCTGAAGGTATAACCCAGGACCTAGGTATAAACAATATAACTAAAACAGAGACCACTTCTACAAAGCACTCTTGAAAACTAGTCTCTTTGCTTTACAGTCACACCTTAAATGTTATCTACTGAACCAACAAAGTCAGTTCAGTAAAGGCAAAGAAACAGAAGATAAGATGTCTCCACTCTTTTATGGTAGTGAAGTACTACTTTTTTTTTTTTCAATAGAAAGAAGATTTAGTATAAGAGTTTCCACTTTAAAATTAGAGTATTATTAGAAATTTACTCCGGATCATTAGATCTCAAACTCTGGCTTTTTCAACTTTCTTGGGCCTCCCAGCCTCTCTCAACATCCTCCCAACCTGGAGGGAAAGTGTGGCAGCATTTCTAAAAATTTCCACACCTAGCAGATCTTTGCCTTCCACACAGCTTATGCTCAAGGAGTCTTCACTGAATTTTATTAAGGCATGAGCCTCTGTGTATATTTTTATTTGTATCCTACTTCATTGTATCACAGTCTGTGCTTTAATACCATAGTTAATAATTTCTTCTGTTTCTTTCTTTTCTTTCTTTCATCTTTGAAGCTGTAACCAGCCCTCCTACTCTTCTGACCGTTGACTCAGTAACTGACACCACTGTCACAATGAAGTGGCGGCCCCCAGACCAGATTGGTGCAGCAGGTTTAGATGGCTATGTGCTAGAGTATTGCTTTGAAGGAAGTAAGTACAACTGGTAGTTAAAATGAATACCATCATCAATAGGTGAGATACTCCCCCCCTTCTTTTGTTATCTTTCTTGGGAACTCTTCTCCTTCCTACTGAAAATGACAACAAGCAAAAGTCTTCCTTCTAAGGTGGATAAAAATTTAGCCCTTCTTTGGTACTTGATGCTAACAAATGGAGACCTCAGAAATATCCTAGATAGGCTGCCAGATCACACAACATGGTAAGTCTAAGACGTAGGAAGAGGAGATTCTCACAAAACTTCAAGGATTTCCACTTCTTGAATTGGTGGAATTAAACTGCACCAAGCAAAATAAAAGTCTAGTTAGGATGAAGCAAGTTGAACATTCTAAAGCCTGTACAGAGCAGGGGTCAGCTATCACAAAAGCTGCTTATTTCTGGGTAATAAAGAGAGACTATATATTCGGCTAGCTGGTGATCACCCCCTATCTTCCTAAAGAAAAAAGAGAAGAAGAATTAAGGACAACTTTCAGTGTTTAAAGGAAGCAGCATTAAATCTCAGAGGGTATAAGCAATAGTTTTGACATATGACAGGAACTCGTCTCAGTATATAAAAATTTAATCACTGAAATTTAGTAAGAGAAGAGAAACAGGCAAAAAAAACTTGACAGAAATAATAGACAAAGAGAAAATGACACAAGAAAATATGGCCAGAGTGTACCTCAAACCAAAAATGGTGTGAAATTCACTGAAAGCCTCTTGTGGTTTTGGTATCCTGCTTGTCATGATTTGAAAATCAATGAATAAAACTGCCCCAGTTTGAACTCAGGCTCCACTCCAGATGAGGCAGGTAAACAACCCACCGGGGAAGCCTGTACATATCTCCACAAATGATAGGCCAAGATTTAGCTGCTGAGAAAACTCTCTGGACTCCAAACTTTAATGTGGATCTTACCTGAAGGAAAGAGAGACTACAGAGCACACTTGGGAAATCAGGAATGTGACTACCAAGGCACCCACCCCGGAGAAAACCTCTGTGGAGAAGAAACTTCCTATGAAGAGAAAACTGTGGAAAAGGAAGTCCCAGGCCCCCGGATTGGGGCAACCCTGGAAGCCACCGTTGGTGCTGGTTGGGAGGGAACAAGAAGAAAGGGGGCAAGGCATCCTGGTAACCGTTCCATTGACATATGCTCTGCTCACAGAGCACTCTGCTTCATTTCTCCAGGGCATAGAAAGCCACTAACCAAAACTAGTGGGGACATTATGAGAAGGTTTCCAGGCATCCCAGCACGGGAGGGGGGTGTCTCTAATGCAAAAAGGTAAATTCTTGAGCACTTCAGAATATGGTTTATTCCCATTCTGTTCCTCCCCCCATTTCAAAAACTCATGAGTACTCCACTCTGTTATTTATATCACCCATCCAGCAAAATCTCCCCATCTTACATGTGGTGTGGCTGCTGAGCACGAACAGTTGTGTTTGTATGAAACAGAGCAAATTCTTTACTCTTTTCTTTCTGATAGGTTTAAAAAGTAAGAAGATACAGCAAAATGATAGATGGCTGTCATTTTGATGTTACCCACCTTAGATAAAATACAACGAAGTGTATTTTACATAATTTTGTGTGTGATCTGTGTAGATACATATGTATACGGGTATATACATATGTATATGTACACAGTCATTATTATGTATATATTTTGCCACATAACGTTTTGGAATTAGCTTTGTATGGAAGTTCTTTTATAACGTGTATATCTTTCTTCTTGCAGTCTTTTCTTTCTTTATGTGGCTGCCCTATTCTTCATTCTTTTTAATGGCTCTTGTCCTCCAGACTAATTTTCTGTAGTGTTTAATGCTTTAGATATGTCAGGTTTTATTCTGTAAAAGAATTCTTTCTTTTGTAAGATCGTGTGTTGGTTTTGACTATGCCTTTCTCTCTCTCTTTTTTTTAATGCCTGCAGCACATTACTCTTCTTTGTTTTCCTCCTTCACTCTAGCTCTTTCTTTTCTTTCTTAAAAATTCTCCTCATGTATCAAATAACTTTCGTATTCTGTCCCCATCCCCTGGATACCATTTTCTTTCTCTGTTTTCCTCAATTAAAGTGGTTCAGATGTGAAGGGATGGGCTATTTTTGTTCCCCTCTGATCTTGTTTTGTCCTGTCTTCTCTTGAAATCTCTCCTTTACTAGTTCTTCACTATTTCAAGAAAGTTTTCTGTCTCCTATTTTCGTTTTCTCATCAACTGTCTCTTCACTATGATAACATCAGCACAGTGCCTCCCAATCTGACCATTGGCTTAAAGATATATCTCTTTTTTAGTGTCCTTAAGTAATTTTTATCATCCACATGCCCTTGCAACCACCAGGATATTTTGGCTCCCTGCTCCTCCCAGATACTCCTAGAAGGGATGGGTAAGAGAGAGAAGGTTCCGAGGGGTTCCACTCCCCTACTCCTCTCCCGATAACTGGAAAGGCATCATCCCAAACCAGCGGGGTATACCCAGGACCACCCCAGGAGCCAGCAACATTCCCTCCAGTCATGTGGATCTCAGGGACCCAAGCAGGCTGAATTTGTTTCCTTGACTGCCGAGCTCGTTGTCATGGCAACCAGAGGCTGCCTCCTGAGCTGCTGGGAAGACAGGGCTGACTTTATTCTCAGTGCCCTCAGTCCCAGACTGTGATGCTTGAACCCCATAGCAGGAGCACTGTGTTCTCTGGGTACCTGGGAGGACCCTTGGCTGTGGTCACAGGGACAGATGACAAGATAGACTGTTCTACTGTGTGCTTCTCCCCTGTGGAGTCCAGGACCCGCTCCTCCTTTCTCTTCAGGGTCTTGCTTTGTTCCTCTCTACCTCTTGTTCGCACAGCTAGAGGCGCCCAGCCTCTTTTCTGCTCTTCTTCTCTGTGACAGATGCCTCAGGACAAAACCACAGTCTGAACAGAGCAGACTGTGGCTCTCCTGAGGAACTCCCCCCCCCCACCCCAATGTGTGTGGTGTCTTCCGTCACTGCTCTGAAGACAAATATCTTTGCATACTTTGCATACTTTACTAACAGAGAATGCTGACTACTCATACGATATTCTTCTGGTGTGAAAGTGGGTGTCTTTAATTAATTTTAATGACGGATTCTCAAAGGTACATCAGCAAAACAGTCTGATGAAAATGGGGAGGCTGCATATGACCTACCAGGTAAAGTATTCTATGAAAGCTTTCAAACTTTCTTACTATATGATACAGTTTCTGGGAATGTTCCATGGCCAAGCATGAAGTACACCTACCACCCACACATGAAAAAGTCCTTAGAGATCAGGGGGGTGGGCAGACAGGGAACTAATAATGTGGGACCCAAGCCTTCCCCCCCCCCACACACACACCCCATGGGCATAATGCATACAAACTTTTAGAAGTTGAAATATTTGCAACCCCTGAATGCTAGGTTTACATTGTCTTGACGTTATAGACAAAGCTACCAAAACCTTTTAAAAATATCATCATTTTTTATTGAAGTGAAAGAATTATGCCAATTCCTTATGAGGCCTTGTCTCCGGAGCTGTTTCCTCTCTGCCATGGATATTAGCTTCTTATATTCGTAAATGGGAACATGATCAGCCTCCCTATGCACATATGAGTGCCTCATAAGAAAAAAAACAGCCAAATTAAACAGAGAGATTATATGACTATAAAGGTTTGTGTCTCTCTTTCATAAGAATAGTGTTCTCCTGTTCTTCTGAACTTTAACGTATGTAGATGGCTCAATGTCATGATTATGTCAATCCTTATGAAACTGAATTGGAACAAAACTGCTACAAAATTCTTGGGGACAGTTACCATGATTCAGGATATTCTAGTATCACTTCAGTATCCAGAATCATAGTAACTGTCCCCAAGAATTCAGGATACTCTAGTATCATAGTAGCCTGAATAAGAGGTTTTTCAGAAACAGCAGAATCTGATTATCCTTCTTCCCATTATTTGCATTAGCCATTCTAGGCCATTTTTCATTTAAATATGAAAAATGCCTACCCATGTAGTTTGAGTCCAGACCAAAGTCAATTTCCTCCAACTGATTTAATTATGAGTAAAATACCAGTTTGGAGTCGACTGTACCAATTAGGATTTTTTTTTCACTAAACACCATTTTTTCTTCTTCTCCTTTTCTTTTATGGATTTTAGCTGACAATTGGATAGTGGCAAACACAGAACTGATCGAAAAGACCAAGTTCACCATCACAGGTCTGCCTACAGATGCAAGGATCTTTGTCCGTGTGAAGGCTGTGAACGCTGCGGGGGCCAGCGAGCCCAAATACTACTCCCAGCCCATCCTGGTGAAGGAAATCATTGGTAAGTGGCAAGGCTTTCACATTATTTGATTTTACTTTTTAACCCCTTTCTTTCTCAAACTTCCTATTTTGCTGTCACTCTTTTGATATATTGTTAATACCCCCTGGGAGTTAGACATGAACAAAATGGCTCTTTTTCACCAGTGTGGAGGTCAGCTCAGGGTCTGTAACTCCGTATGAGGACCAGCTAGTTAACCTCCCTGGGCTCTGAGCTGGCTCTGACGGGGCTGCCTGCTCCCCCTGAAGAGAGGCAGCATGCATGCCGTGGTGCCAACAGCAGCAACGTGGCTCCGATCGGTCATGAAGAACCATCTTCATGATGAGATGGATGCATTATTTGCCCTTTTCAGCATTCGACATCTGTTCTGATGGTAAAAAAGTAATTGCGAGTAAAAATGCAGGTGCTTCAGCACGGGTCAAGTCAGTGCCACCGAACCAGACTAGTTCTTCCTGTCTTCCTCATCACCTTGTGCTCATAGTTAAAATCAAAGGGCCAACTTTGCCTTGGCATGTTCTTGCTGAAGATAAAAATTATTCATTTTATTAAACCTTGGTCCTTGAGTACACGTTTTTCCTACCTCTACGTGGCAGTGAGATGCAAAGTATGTGTAAAGACCTCATGCTGCATACTATAGCACAGTGGTTGTCTGTAGAAATAGCGTTTGTACCACTGAGTAAGAGGCTGAACTAGTGACTTTTCTCACAAAATTCTGTTTTACTTGAAAAAATGACTACTTGGCAGGCATTTTTAAGAAAACAAATGTAATGAGCTGTCACTTTGAAGAAAGCAACTTAGAGTTTTTATTGTTGGCCTTTCAGTGAAAAAAATGGGAACTTTCAAGCAAAAATTGGAATTTTGGGCAACTTACATCCACTGCCATGGACTTGACAGCTCTGAACACTTAAAAACTTTTCTCATGAAATAGGGAGATATTAATAAATGTAATTTTTATATTGAGTAAGGTAATATGCCAACATTTGGAAGATCTATGTAATTTGGTGAAGCGATATTTTCCATTAAAAACATGCGTGGGTAAAATGTACATTAAAAATGTAAGATAGACCAGTGGATTTTAACGTAACAGAGTATGAAAAGTTAATTGAAGTGGCCTCAGATCCACATTGCAGGTCACCTTTAAGAAATTACAATTTATCATATTTTAGTGTAGAATCAAACAGGAATGTCCATAATTGTCTGAAAAGTTTATTAAAATATTTCTCCTGTCTGTGAGAAGCCATATTTTCTTCATTTAAATGACTTCAGCCAATACAACACATTACGACACATTGCAACAGACTGAATGCAGAAACAAATAGGAGACTCCAGATATCCTCTGTTAAGTCAGACATTAAATAGATTTGCTAGAATATAAAATAATGCCGTTAAAATGTTATTGATGCTATTATTTTAAATTAATAACGATATTTCAAAAGTTCAGTTTTAATTTCTAATACAGTAAAAATTGATAAGCCCACAGAAGCAGAAACTGAGAAATTGCTTTTGGGGGAAGAGTCCTTGATAATTTTTAAGAGTATATTAGTCTCCTGAGACCAAAACATTTGAGAGTTGCTGTTCCAGGAGAAAGAACATTGGACCGGGGGCCTGGATATTTGAGTTCCAGACCATGTCTGCCACAGACAATTGGGAGTGAGTTACAGGACGGATGGATGGATGGATGGATGGATGGATACAGGAAAGCATGAAGAGTGCACATTTTCTTAACAGATTCTGAAGCCAGTCTATTTAAGTTGAATCCTGTTTCCATCATTTATTAGCTATGTGATCTCAGATAAGAGACATGATCTTCCTGAGCCTTAATTTTTTCATCTCCAAAACAAAGATAATAATAGTACTTGATAAGGGCACCTGGGTGGCTCTGTCAATTAAATGTCTGACTTCGGCTCAGATCATGATCTCACAGTTTGTGAGTTCGAGCCCAGTGTCAGCCTGGAGCCTGCTTCACATTCTGTGTCTCCCTCTCTCTCTGCCCCTCTCCTGCTCACACTCTGTCTCTCTCTCTCAAAAACAAATAAACATTAAAAAACTTTTTTTAAATAATCGTACTTGACACATCAAGAGGCTATCAGAATTAAATATACTGATTCCTGTTGCTACTTCACAGAGTGTTTGCCACATAAGCTCTCAATATGTGTTAGTTTTTATTATCGTGATGGTTTAGTTTACTACAGAATCTGGCTGAGTCTCCTTTTCCTTATATGTAAAGTTAGGGAATTATGAGATCCTCAACTTCTCTTCTAATCCCAACAATCAGTAATCATCATCATCATCATCATCTCCTAAAGTTTATTGAACACTTACTATTCTCAACCATTAATCCTCACAACAATTGTGCATATTAGGTGTTTTCATCATCCTGATTTTATGGAACAGGAGTCTGAAAACAAAACTACTGTATATCAGATCCAGGACTCAAACTTGGATCTCTGACTCTGAAGTCCATGCCTCCAAGTAGAGCATAGGCACTCAAGGCTGACTCCAGGGTTTTGTTTTTTGTTTTTTCTTCCTTCCTTCCTTCCTTCCTTCCTTTCTTTTTGAGAGAGAGAGGGCACAAGTGAGCAAGAGGCAGAGAGAGAAAGAGAGAAAGAATCCCATGAGGAGCACAGAGAGAGACAGAGAAGCATGGCTCACCCAAAGCAGGGTTCATGTTCGCCTGAAGCAGGGCTTGAGCTCACCTGATGCAGAGCTAAAACTCTCGAACCATGAGACCATGACCTGAGATGAAATCAAGAGTCAGATGGTTAACGGACTGAGCCACCCAGGCATCTGAAGGCTGACTCCAAGTTCTAATCCTGGCTGTGTCACCAAGGGCACATTACTCAACCTCCTATGTGCCTGTTTTTTTTTTTTTTTTAATCACAAAGTAAAACAGTATCTATCTTACAAGGTGGCCTTGAGGTTTAAATTAATCCCTTCATCCCTTAGTATTTGGNAAAACAGTATCTATCTTACAAGGTGGCCTTGAGGTTTAAATTAATCCCTTCATCAAAAGTATTTAGCCCAGTGTCTGCCAAATACTAAGCCCTCAAGTGATGACACACGTTTTATCCCTGTGAGCCTACGAGACTTTGACTCTAGTATCTTTATGGTGTTTAATTAATGAACATTAATACATAGTGGGCTAGGGCTACCTTTTAGGTAACTTATAGCCACATGAGGAGAAAGTTGCTATACAATTCCAACAGAACTACCTAAATAACAAATGCTAGGTACTAAAACTTTTTTGCTTTGTTTTGTTTTTGGTGAGAAAGAATGGGCATTCTTATCAGCTAATGTGGTGCCTATAGATCTTTTGTGGAATGTTCATTGGAGAATACACTTGCTGTTAGAAACTGAAAAATATATACAAAGTCCTAAGAGAAAACTTGGTATTTTCTATAAAATTGCTTTAGACTTATAATAACTGTAAAAACAGGAAGTTGTCATAAAATCAAGGAGGTCAGGGATAAATTTTGTTGAGTCAAACTGTGAAAATATCTCTGCTTGAAAAAAGCATTTGAAACTAAAGTTACCATACATAATCTGTTAATGGCACATCTAAGATTTTACTGTAGAGACGTCAGCACAAGGATATCCCATTGACTCTCAGGCCAGCATGTTTATGTAAGGCTATTTCCAGTGTACTTACTGATCACAAAATTATTTGTTCTGCCCTCACTCAGAGCAGCCAAAGATTCGCATCCCAAGGCACCTGAAGCAAACCTATATCCGCAGAGTTGGAGAAGCCGTCAATCTGGTTATACCTTTCCAGGTAATAATTCAGGGTGCTTATTTTCTCTCTCCGATGCTGGCGTGTTTAAGTAAAGACAGACTCTAGCACTTAAATTAATCATGATCCAGGATTTCCTCCGAGACAAAGTAGATAAACAATGCAAGAGATCTGGGGAGTGATTAAACAATCTCATGCTTATTGAGAAATCTATCAAACTGATAGATTTTTCTTTCTGCATGAGACAAATGAGACTTCAGACTTGGACTTGTCTGAAGCCAGGGACTCCAGTGGGGTAGAGAGAAAACACCAAGGAGATACCAAAACAAGAAAGGCTTGAAGATTCTTTCTGGCCCTGTATATCTGTAAAACTGGTCTTCATTTTAAGTGAAGCTCTCAGTGTAATATTCAGGAAAACAACATGTGCTTACTTCCCATGCCTCACCTATAATAAGCAGTTTGGTCTCATACACACACACACACACACACACTCACACACACACACACTGTACCACCACTCTATTACTTGTCTGATTCCTTTTAGGCCCCTAGACAGCACTATTCAATAGAACATTCTGTGGTGGTGGAAATGTTTTATAGGTTCAATGTCCAATATGGTAGCCACCAGCCAAATACGGCCATTGAACACTTGAAATGTGAAACTTGGAGCTAGTGCAACTGGGAAGATTAATTTTTAATTTTCCTTAATTTTAATTTGTTTTAGTTTAAATAGCCTTGTGTCTATTACATCAGACAGTATGGAATTAGAATTTAGGTCTCTGCACACATTTGAACATACACACACCGCTCATTCAGACCCAGCCTCCCATGACAAACGAGCTAAAGGACAGCCAATGCCAGCCCTCATTGCACCCAAGGCCTGCAGCTTGAAGAGGTGATTACCTTCTACATAAAGTGTGTGAAATCAGAACAAAAGCCAAGGAAGACATGAGTGTAAACAGGGCAGGGGAGGAAAGAGGTGGCTTGGCAAGGTTCCCCCCACTTCTCTCCCCACACAGCCTCAGATAAAACCAGGAGTTGGCACTAGGCAGGCATACAGGCTGGTCTGGGGCTGCTGAATCTGGGGTGCAGAATCTCCAGTTTTGCACCATGTCAACTTCTCGCACTAATCCCAGTTCCCACATCTTGGGAGTCTGTGTGTCCAGCTTCTGACACTGTGTCTGGGGGTAGGAAAGACCATGAGAATGGGGACTTCACAGGTGTGGCATCCCAGGGGCTGCTCAGCTGCCAGGGAGAGGACGGAGAGACTATTGTGCCATGTTTATCTGTTTGCAGAACCATGAGAGTTCTCATGAACATCTCATTTGATCCTAAGAAACTCCTGGTGAGGCAGGAAGGCAGACTTCCTTACCGCTACTTGACAAGAGAAGAAACTGATGGTCAGAGAAGTTAAGTGACTTACCCAAGGCCATACAAGTAAATGGCACTACCAGGAGCAGGGTCTGTCTGTGGACGCTTACTCCAGTGCTTTTTTTTTTTTCACTGCATATGTTATCAGAAAACTCTTGGTTCCCCCCACCCCCCACAATAGCTAAAGCAAATTCTGTAAATACATTTACAGAAATGAGACCTGGAACTGTTTTTTCTTATCTTTAACACTGCTGTTCTCTACTTCCCATGTGCAAGTCGAAGCACCCCGATTACTCTTCGAGCT
Source organism: Crocuta crocuta (assembly GCF_008692635.1). NCBI lineage: Eukaryota > Metazoa > Chordata > Mammalia > Carnivora > Hyaenidae > Crocuta > Crocuta crocuta. The sequence goes on along the minus strand of NW_027531504.1, from coordinate 751,872 downwards.
CTGTAGGCAGGGGTTTGATGTGGGTCTCTCACATTCCTTATCATAACCTATCAACAAGCCATGTTAGGAACCCAGAGGAAGGCTATGCCTTACCTGACTCAATTAATCTTTAGTTCCTGTCTGCAGGGTGAGCCTGGGTCTTTGGAAATCCTAGGAAGTTCCTTTGTAATATAAACTGAAACATGTGTCCTTTAATGAATCCCTCAAAGCCTGCTGGTAAAGAATAGTTTCAGCAGTCAGAAAGAGCAGGGAGAGAATCATAGACAAGTCTGAAATGAGTGGTATGATGCTGTGAAATAATATCACGTACATTTAGATAATACTAAAGCACATATGTAGTGTGCAGAAGCTTTAAGAATTTCAGTCTTGGGGCACATGGGTGGCTCAGTCAGTTAAGCATCCAACTTTGGCTCAGGTCATGATCTCACAGTTCATGAGTTCAAGCCTCATATTGGGCTCTGTGCTGACAGCTCAGAGCCTGGAGCCTGCTTCAGATTTTGTTTCTCCCTTCCTCTGCCTCTCCCCTGTTCGCACTGTGTCTCTCTCTCTCAAAAATAAATAAACATTAAAAAAGAAATTTAAAAAATAATAAAAAGAACTTCAATGTTTATAACCATCATGTGAGATAGGTAGTCGTTGTTCTCATTTTATAGATTGGAAAGTTGAGGGAAAGAGAGTTTAAGTAACTTGCCCAAGGTCACACAGCTATTAAGGGGTAGTGTCAGCATCCAAATACAGATTCCTGGGCCCCAGAATCCACGTTCTTAACCATTGTGCTGTGTTATACAGGCTTTGGAGCTAGAGACGCAGCTGTAAGACCTGGTTCCAGCCCTTACTTAAGCCTCAAGACCTTGAGCAAGTCACTTAATTCCTTTATCCAAAAAATGAGGATAATGACATTTATTATCCTGATGTGAAGATTAAAGGAAATAGTAAACCTCATGTACCTAATGTAGTGCCTTGCACACAGAATGCAGTCAATAGGCAATGCAAGTATTACCGTTTCTGCCATAGTTGCCAACCACCAGACGGTCGTCTCCAACCTTGCCTAGAATGGGGTCAGCAACTGTCATGTTTTGTAATGCTGAAAAAAATCTTGAGACAATCTGTTTTCCCTCCCCCTCTACTTTTTCCCGTCTTCCTTTTTAGGGAAAACCAAGGCCAGAATTAACTTGGAAGAAAGATGGTGCAGAAATTGATAAGAATCAAATAAACATTCGCAACTCTGAGACTGATACAATCATATTTATCAGAAAAGCAGAGAGGAGCCACTCTGGGAAATACGATCTGCAAGTCAAAGTGGAAAAATTCGTGGAAACGGCTACAATCGATATCCAGATTGTTGGTAGGTTTGGAAGAATGTTCTATCAAAGCAATATTTGTACTAAATGCCCTTGTCATGAAGGCAAGAGTAAGAATTTTTGCTGGACTGGCTTTCCATAAAATTATTTTTTTAGAATTGAAACTAAAAGATACATTAGTAAGATTTGGGAGTATTTCAAAATACTTTTTCTCTTACTAGAAAGACTAATCATTGGAGACTTGGGCATATATGTTAAAGAAAATTAATATATGTACTTTTTAGTGCAAACCATCTGTACTGCTTTATAATCCAGTTCTCTCTTATTCTGTTTCTTAACTCCTTGATGATGAAACTATTTCCTGTTTTGAATTCCTGCATAAAAAACATAGCAGATTTTAACCATAGTTTAACATGTTCCCCATGGCACCTAAAATTTTCTACTAAATACAGTTTTAATGGAGAGTGAAGAGTTTTTATCAAATGTAAGGAAGATGTACTTAAATAGTTAAACACTAAATTGGTTGACCCTACAAGGCTAGATACTCACTCTCCTGTCCAAATAAATAAATAGATAGATAGATAGATAGATAGATAAATAAATAAATAAAGTGTACTTCTTACCGCTGTCCAGAGTTACGGGAATAGAGGGAAGATCTCTCACAGATGAACCCCTCTCATTTGTACTGTTCTGTAATTTTTGCAATGCAAATAAATACATTTAAGAACATAGCTAGAGAAGCCTTGTTTCCAGTCCCGTCATTTTTATTATTATATTTCAGCAAATTTGCTGAAATGAGGAGCTTTCTCACTAAAAGAGCAACTTCCTGTTGGTTGAAAGTTCGTACCCTTTAAGCTAAGTACTCTCTTCCTACTGGCTAACCCTTCTTGATTTTTGTTTTGTTGAGGGGAGTGTTGAGGCTTCCCTGTACCCTCGTACCTGGCTGGGCTCCATTCTATTGGGAACCCCCATGGAATCCCCCATTCTAATGGAAGTCCCCAGGTCTGGAAGAGCACCTGCCATCTGAAACACATAGAAGGACTTTTCTTTTCTACTTTGCCATGTAATTACTTTAACAGGTAGTTCTAAGTGTCCAGGACATTGCTTGCACACTCAAAGTGTTCAATAAATAGTAACGTCTAGTTATTTTATTAGTTTCAAATTTAACGTTGGCAGAGAGATAAAACAAGTTTTCTTCATGCCTGTTAAAGGCACCTTTTGGGTACAACAGAGGAACCCACTCACAGGCTGTGGCCCCCATTCCTTGCTCCAAACTCCAGGTCTGCTGGGCCCAGATGCGCTCTAAGATTTGGAGCCCAGGGTCAGCTTACATTTCCCATTAGGTAACCTAGCCTTGTGATTCATTGCCAGTAGCCTGCGATTAGAGGGAAGGTTGATGAGGTTTGAAGAAGTTTCATTTAAATTTTCCTTTCAAAATCTTTGTCTTTCTGTGAAGATAAAAGTCAAGAGATTCTAGATAAGCTTAGCTGGAGGGCATACCCTCAGGTTTAAGAATGGTGAAAGAAATGTAGGTAGAAATGTAGGGAAGGAAGGGCATTTAAAAATATCCTCCTGCAATGAAGTATAGCAGCTCCATTTATCAATGCAGACACGTTCCCAGACATCTGAAACTGTGGGTAGTACCAAGCCCTATGTATGCTGTTTTGTCCTATACATACATACCTATGATAATAAAGTTCAATTTATAAAGTAGGCACAGTAAGAGATTAACAACTAACAATAAAACAGACCAAGGATAACCAGGTACTGTAATAAAAGTTAATGTCTCTCTCACAAAATATCTCACTGTACTGTCCTCACCCTTCTTCTGATGATGATGTGAGATGATAAAATCCCTAGATGATGACATGAAGTGAGGTGAATGATACAGGCATTGTGATGTAGCGTTAGGTTACCACTGACTTTTGGACACTGTATCAGGAGGAGCATCTGCTTCCGGATCTCAGCTGCCCGGGGTAACAGAACCTCAGAAAGCAAAACCTCTGTTTAAGGTGGGAGACCACTGCATATGCTGGGAGGGAAAATGACCTCACAATGATGCCATGAATTCATCTTCTAGATCGTCCAGGTCCACCTCAACTGGTGAAGATTGAGGATGTCTGGGGAGAGAATGTTGCTCTATCGTGGATACCACCAAAGGATGATGGAAATGCAGCCATCACAGGGTACACAATCCAGAAGGCTGATAAGAAGAGCATGGTAAGGTCTAGCTTTCTCTGGTTCAGCAACAGCAAAATCACATTTCATCAGAAGTAAAGGGGCGGAGGGTATGAGGTCCTCTTAAGGACATGAATATTACTTTGCTTGATTATCATGAGGCTAAAATTATATAAAGCAGCTGGCATATGCTTAATAGAATTCAATAATTTCATTTGTTCAAAAAATATTTAGTCACTCTGGATTCTGACTCAGATTTACATCCATGCAACTCTTTCTCCTTGTAAAATAAATGTTGCATAACATGTATAGAAAGAGACCAGTTAGAAAAGAAAGATTCTAAAGAGAACAGCATGTGCAAAGTTCCTGAAGAGGGAAGGAGCTTAGTGTGTTCAAGAGACAACCCAGTCGGAGTACAAATTATTATTACCTATATTTAATAGATGAAGAAACTAAGGCTCAGAAAGGATAAATGACTTGCTCAAGATCACCAGATTTTAAATGTTAAAGTCTAGGTGTTTCTGCATCAGAATCCATCTACTACATCGTACTACTCCCCTACCTGTATGTGAATAAATTAATAAATGAATATTTGGACATACAATGGCATCCAGCCACTCTTCATTCTCATAGGAAGAGTGAAATATCATAATGATATTGACAGGAAGTCTTTAGGCATTCACACTAGTAGATGTCAGTAAGAACTTGTCTTTTTAGATAGCCAGAATTTGTCTTCTTACATAGCCAGTCAAGTCCAGGTGAAACTGGACTTTCCCACTGCTGACTGAGTTCCACCTGGTGACAGAGGCTGATCCCCAACCCCTGCACCCCTGTGTTTCTGTTGCATTTCAGCAGGGACAGACCTGTAGATCAAAAGATACTCCCTCTGCCCAGTGTAATTCCAGATCACCACACATCACTGTGGCTACAGGTGATAATCTTCACTTAAATTCCTATTGTCATCCATAACTTCATAGACATTTTTTTCATTATGTATACCAACACATTGATTTATTCATTTACTATGTGTTGAGCACTGTTCTAACTGCTGAATCAGAAAAAAGAAATAAAAAGGAGCATTCACAATCTAGGCAAGGAGAAAGACATCATAAAGCCAAATGACAAAACAGTGTTGGAATACATTTTGGAATAAAGTGCTCTGGGAATAAAGGCAGGCATAACTATATTTGTCTGGTGTCCTAAAAATATTCAAAATATGGGGCACCTAGGAGGCTCAGTCGGTTAAGGGTCCAACAGTTGATCTCAGCTCAGGTCTTGAACGCAAGGATGTAAGATCTGCCACCTGTGTTGGGCTTTGCTCTAGGCGTGGAGCCTACTTAAAAAATATATCTAGGGGCGCCTAGGTGGCTTAGTCGGTTGGGCGTCCGACTTTCGCTTAGGTCATGATCTCGCGGTTCATGGGTTCGAGCCCCGCATCGGGCTCTGTGCTGACTGCCAGCTCAGAGTCTGGAGCCTGTTTCAGTCTGTGACTCCCTCTCTCTCTGACCTTCCCCTGCTCACGCTGTCTTTCTCTCTCTCTCTCTCCTAGAAATAAATAAAACATTTAAAAAAAAATCTAAAATACAGAGATAATGATGGCCCCTTAAAATTCTAAAAATCTTTTTCCTTTATGAACTTTTTATCAGAAACTGTATTTTCTCAGGGCACCAGAGTAGCTCATTAAGTGTCCAAATCTTGATTTCAGCCCAGGTTATGATCTCTTGGCTCATGGGTTCAATCCTGAGTCTAGCTCTGATAGGGCAGATCATGCTTGGGATTCTCTCTCTCTCCCCTTCTCTCTGCCACTTCCCCATGCACGCTCTCTCTCTCTCAAAATAAATAAAAATAAAATTTAAAAACATCTAAAAATGTATTTTCTCAATTAGTGGTACTAAACACATGTGGGCAATGTAGGTCTCTACTGGTTGTAAGATAAACTTTGAGGCCACTATATTTCTTGTTATGGTGAGGAAAAATTGAAAAGAAAATCACTTGTTCTAGCTTCTTATTCATTAATTCATTCGGGTTGTCAGTAAACATTTATTTTGTGCATAGTACCTACTATGTGCCAGGTATTATAATAGGCACTGGAGATACAGGGGTGAGAAGTCTGTATTTTCTTCTCAGCAGGGTGTGTTCATTTCAGTGGAGGAGGTATACAGTAAACAAGTAAAACAGTAAATATATAATGTAATTTAAGGTAGCAAGTGCTGTAAAGAAAACTTAGCCAGGTTAAGGTGATAGACTATGACCCACACAGAACGGTGGTTGGGTGAACAGTTAGGGAGGAAATAATATCTGAGCAAAGACTTGGAAGAACCTACTTTAATAATATTCGCAGACTTATCAGGTGATATTACTTTTTCTCTAGTGATTTATCATCATCTCTTCCAGAGAATAGATGTTTGCACTAAAATTCTTTTTTTTAATGCTTTTAAAATGTATCCTTGAGAGAGAGAAAGAGTGAAGGAGGGGCAGAGAGAGGGGGACAGAGAATCCAAAGAAGGCTTTTGACTGATTTGGATTTGGGGCCGAACTCACAAATCAGGAGATCATGACCTGAGGTTAAGCTGGGTGCTTAACTGACTCAGCCACCCAGGCACCCCCATTTGCACCAAAATTCTATAATTAGATATTGTTATACAAAAGATAGGTGACATACACTGTACACTTATGAAGAAAATATAAAGGTAGGAATTGATATCTAGGGTATATGAATCTAATGTGCAAATGAAGATTAAACTATAGGGGTGCCTAAGTGGCTTAGTCGGTTAAACATCTGACTCTTGATATCAGCTCAGGTCATGATCTCATGGTTCGTGAGTTCAAGGTCCCTCATCAAGCTCTGTGCTGACAGTGTGGAAACTGCTTAGGATTCTCTGTTTCCCTCTCTCTCTGCCCCTTCCTGATTCACATCCTCCCTCTCAAAAAATTAAACATTTTTAAAAAGATTAAATTATACATAATCAAGTATAAGTCTATTATAAAATGTTAAACAAATTAAATGTACATTGTTATTACTCTCGATATAAAGATCAGTGCTATTTTTCTAGTAGTTAATAAAACATCCCCACTATTTATTCTAATCAACAGTTGGAATAGTTGTGTATTTTTAGATGATTTTTCTCAAAAAAAATTTTTTTTCTTTTAGGAATGGTTCACTGTCATTGAGCATTATCACCGAACCAATGCCACCATTACTGAACTGGTCATAGGAAATGAATATTATTTCCGGGTCTTTGCTGAGAACATGTGTGGCCTCAGTGAGGATGCAACGATGACTAAGGAGAGCGCTGTGATTGCCAAGGATGGTGAGTTAGCAGTGGACTCATATAAGGGGGTTCTGGACTCAGTTCCAGTATTTGGGGTGTGAGGGGTTTCCTCTGGTTGTTGTTGTTGTTTTTTTATAGAGTCTTCACTACTATAATTGAACTGATCTCCCCTTCCAGAAGGTCTGGGGATGGGACTGAAAGTTTGAACCCACTAACAAAAGACCCCTTTATAACTTTCCTTACTTAGGAAATTTCAAGGATTTTAGGAGCTCTGTGACAGAAATGGGGCTAGAAGATCAAATATTTACAGTAAACCCTTGGATTGCAAATAACTTGTTTGGCGAGTGTTCTGCAAGACATGAACAGTTCTAAAAAAATTTTTTTTTTACTTCTACTTTGATTTATTTTATTATTATTANGGGGAGTTCTATGGTTAGTTTCCTGAGGAACCTCCACACTGTTTTCCAGAGGGGCTGTATAAATTTTAATGTGATAAACGAGTGATGTCTTGCAATACAGGTAGTACATGAGACCAAATGTCACATTATCACAACCGAGCCAATGGTTCTTGAAATCTGCTTTGATATACAAAATGATTTGGATTACAAGCATGTTTCTGGAAGGAAATTTGCTTGCAAACCAAGGTTTTAATGTATTTCTTATTATAAATAACAATATCACAACTGGACATATGGAAACCTCGGTTTTCAATTACTAGATGTTCTCAAGAAGACTGGATGTAGAGATGTGGTAAAAGGGAATTCTGAAATCAATAAACACACATTTTTAAATTGTGGTAAAAATGTTCGAGTAAAATGTTTTCTTTACCAGTACAAATTTTTATTTGTATTTATTTTTTAACTGTTTATTTATTTATTTTGAGAGGGTGTGGGCAGAGAAGAGGGAGAGAGAGCATCCCAGGCAGGCTCCATACTGTTAGCGCAGAGCCCAATGCTGGACTCCATCTCACAAACTGAGATTATGACCTGAGCCAAAATCAAGAGTCAGACACTTAACTGACTGAGCCACCCAGGTGCCCCTTAGTTTTATTTTTAATACTGTGTTTTTTAAAAATATAAACTTCAATTCATTCCAACTTCTAGGCTGTGCGTCTGGATGGCTAAATTAACAGAGATAGGAATGTCATTTCCTAATAAGCCACTCTCCTTAAAGTCCTCATTGCTCATTGCTTTCACATTAAAATACACTGTTGATCAAAATACTCAGATATCAAATTTTTATCAGTAGTTCTTTCAGTCTCAGATGATCATACTGGCTTTCTGTCTCAGGTGTGATTATCCATTTGAACCTTTCAGAATGAATGTCGTGTGTAGTTCACCCATGTTTTTTTACATGTTTTCCTAAGGTCAGGGGAGTTTTAACCATGAATAAAGTATGCCAAGAATAATATATTCTCAGGCCAATTTGTATTTGTCTAATTCTTGGTTTTAAGGTAAAATCTACAAAAATCCAGTGTATGAAGATTTCGATTTCACGGAAGCACCTATGTTTACTCAGCCTTTGGTTAACACCTATGCTGTGGCTGGTTACAATGCCACCCTGAACTGCAGTGTGAGAGGAAACCCTAAGGTACCATTTTTTAATCACATTAGTTAAATTTAAGAATTAGTCCCAAATTCCCTTTTTTAATGTTAGATTATAATTGCAAATTATAATATAAACTGTGCTATTGCATCCTTTTCTGGGATAGGGAGGAGAGTGCAGCATTGTGGTATTGGTGGATAATTAGGTCCACTATTAAATGCTTATATTTCTTCACTATCTAAAGGATGACTATTAAGGAAAAACCAAAACATCCACTTTTCTAAAAATGCTGAGAGGTAGGAGATGGTAGTAATATTGTTTCACCTGAAAAATCCAGTGATAATATTGACTCATCAAATTTTCTAAAATAGATTAAAGCAAATAATGATGAAACTGTAATTCAAGGCAGAATATAAAATGTGCTGTGCTAAGGCTACAGAGTCCTAAGAAGGAAAAAATCATATCCGACTGAAGAGATTTAGAAAGGTTTTAAGATTTCTTGTTGGCATTTGAAAAAAAGCAATGAATTAATGAATGTTGCCCATAACAATATTTTTTCCCTGTGGGAAAAGTGCCCTAGAATTTGGAAGCATTGCAAAGTGGTATTTTTCCTGCATATACCATGAGCAGGAATAGAAGAGTCAAGGGAGAACGTACACTGAGGATGAGAAGAAGATCCTGAATTCATGTTTAGTTGGAGGTGATGTCAGTATAAGCAGGAATAACCAGGAGGGAGAATAAAGTGTCACCCGGGCTTAGGAGAAAGGCCAGAGCTGTGACTCATTGTTTGGAAGTCCTGAGCATGAGGGTGCTATATTCCACCTCTTGGAGCTGAAACTCTAGAAAGGAATATCATCGAGGAAAGGAAATTCATCGAGGAAAGGAATATCATTGAGACTAGTAAGCAAAAAGCCAAAGTCCTAGGCATAAGCCTCAGTGAATGCTCCTATTTGAAAGGAGGAAGAAGGAAGGAGGAAGATGATGGTATGAAGGAGACAGAACAGAAAGTCTCTAGGGTCTGAGCAAGGCAAAAGCATATAAGATGCAGAAGAGAGACTATGGGGAGTGTACATTTACAAAGGGAGAAGACAATATGGAAAGGGAGGGGAGTCAAGGCTAATCAAATGTAATTCAGAGGCCAAGGAGAATAGAGTCAGCTTCCTAGATGACTGGTCGTTACTGATCTTGCATTATCTGAAGTGGACCGATTCCACCGGATGATGAATAGAGAGCTGTTTGAGGAGAGATGAAATGGTGAGGAGGCATAAGCAGAATTAGAAAAGAATGTCAGGAAAAGGTAGTGGGGAAAATCAGATGGTTGTGACATCTTATGAGGATTCTCTGAAAAATGCCCAGCAACATACACTCTCCAGGATGAGTTGACCTCAGGAATGTGTAGATCAAATTGGAATGCGTCTGAATCCGCTTGGGAAGAGAGCCCCAGATCTGTCCTTTGAGCAAGTCTGGCTTGCTTTAGACCTGCCCATTTGCTTTCTTGCCAAGTACTACGTAGAATTTAATTTGAGAGAAACAGTGCTCAAGTAGATGTGGATTCTTCTCAGATGTACTTTCTTTCTAAGCCATGCTTTAAAATTTGGTCACTGGCTTTAATGGTCTATCATTTATTATGCTAAATACCGATATATTTTGACCTATTTTCTTCAATCTTAACTTCAGCCCAAAATAACCTGGATGAAAAACAAAGTTGCTATTGTGGATGACCCAAGATACAGGATGTTCAGCAACCAAGGGGTCTGTACTCTGGAGATTCGCAAGCCCAGCCCCTATGATGGAGGCATTTACTGCTGCAAAGCTGTCAATGACCTTGGGACAGTGGAGATCGAATGCAAACTGGAGGTGAAAGGTATGACATCAAAGATCTTGTGTATTAACTAAAATGAAAGAAAGTCATTTAATTATTGTCCTTACTACAAAATCCAAATTGTTTGCTAAAGTGTTCAGGGGTGGCAGAGGAAGGGGAGAGAGAATTGTGGGAGAGAAGACATTATTACATTCTGCATTCACTCTGATTTATTTAAATAAACTTAGTCTCACCTCTTGTAGTTCTCATTAATGACACAAATTTTAATTTCAGTGGAATGCTAGTATGTGTGCAGCATGGTGAGACTGAGTAAAGTCAAGGGAATAGGACTTTCATGGTATAATTTAAAAAGCCTAGTACAAAAGCTCATCTAATGAATCTGCAATTAAGGAATTTATACTATTTTTAATTAGCTAACTATATTGGGAAACTTCTAATATATATATGAGTGAGTTTGTTAATTTAGCGTTTAATATTGCACATAGAGAATATAGCATATCCATATTATCATATTATAATCGTTGCTTTTAAAATCTCATTAGGAAGTTTTCATTTATAGGTATGCATTTCATTTATACTAGTGTTTAGAAATGTTGCAACTAACGTAAACCAAGAAAACATATGAGGATTTATGTGGTAGAATAGTTTCAGAACAACCTGTCATCTTAATCAATTTTTATAGTAATTGAGTATAATTATTATACTGAAGTTTTTTCTTGACAATCAAATGGTACTTTGGGATACCATGAAAACTACATCTGTCAGAGTCACTGTTATAAGATAATGGGTGACATGATCCTAATGTCTTTTCTCTTTTTCTTATTATGTTATATTGCTTTCCTGTGATAACCAAAATCTTTATTTTTTTTACCTCTCTGTAATGAAGAAATTATGATCCAAAAGTCAAAAAGATAACTTGTAAATATCTCTTTTAGAAAAACAAACCACAGTAAATACTTAAGGTACTAATGTAAAAAAAAAAAGAGGTTTTAGTCCTAAACCTAGTATAAATATAGTAAAGATACTACTTTAAAAAATTTTCTTTCGTAACTTAAAAAAAACAGTATTCTTTTTATGATTTCTTTCCATTCTCAAATACAGTATAGTAGATTGATAACTGAATAAGTATAAATTGTTTGATTTTTTCTCTCAAATATAAAATAATATTCTTAGAAAGTGTCAAATGTGACTATTGAGAAAGTGTCTACAAATTTAAGCATTATTTTATCTGTTTATTAGTTATAAATGCAGACTAAGTTAAGAGTTGCAAATATATCTGGTTTCTCAACTCCTAGCTTTACAAAAGTATTGCTGGTACTTATGTCTCAATATCCAACAAAAAACAACAAAAAAACAGTACTACTTCTGCATGTTTTGAAAATAAAAGAATGTTGCTAAAGGTGTAAAATGATTATTTCATAAATGATTCAACATTTGGGATCTTCTATAGAAGCAAATAATACTATACATATAGATGATGTATCATTTATAGTAATTATATAGAAAATTGTATAGTAATTAAATTTAATGATATAAAGAATGTATTCTAGTACATGAGTTCATAATAAGGAATCAACTGTGATATATTGGTGAAAATTTTTAGTCCTAAGAGTAAAGCCAAGATTGTTTGTCATCAGATTGTTATCTGATAATAGGTGACTTGAATCAAGTTAAGCTGTGAAAAAAAACAAAAAGGTAAGAATGTCAACTTAAGAATAAATAAATACTGGTACAAATATTCTAATCCTACAGTGATATATCAAGGAGTAGATACCCCTGGACAACCAATCTTCCTGGAGGGGCAGCAACAGGTTTTAAAAGTTCATATCCCACTGGATATTTCTACTTTCTGTTCCATTCCTCTTACATGAAATCGCACTTTGCATGTAAAGCTTGACTTTCTCATTTGCTTTTCATTGTATCTCTTAGCAGCTCATGGCATACAGTGTTTATGCCATGAACATGAAGGCCAAATTATTCAAGGATATTAATTAATGTAGGCGCTATGTCTTGTCAGAAAACTAAGTACCATACCACACGTCCCTAAAAAAAGCCAAAGAACTATATTTGAAGATGAGCTCATTGGAGACATCAGATTATCAAAACTTGGGAATCAATGACATATCTTTAATATCTTCATTTTTCAAATGTAGAGAAATATGATCTTCCTTTGAGATAATTTCTGCTGTAGTTTCCTTAGATTCATGTTAAAATCTAGAAGGCTGAGCATTTTTAAGTTGCTAAGTTGTAGAAAAAATATTCTGGGCATTTTTGATGGAATGAGGATACAAATAAAATATTTGGAATATTTGGATCCAATATTTGGAAACTTTTATATTTAAGATTTTGAATGAAAAATTTACCAGTAGAATATCTGTGACTCATCTATCTGTTGGACATTTTGGATATTTTCATGGGACTAAAATTATTTCATATATTTATGAACTTGAAAGAAAATTTCAGGTCCTATTACTAAATGTATTAAATGATAAATGAGTCCTATTCTACAAGTATAATTCACCCCCATTTGGAATAATGAATTAAGAAGTTCTTTGGGACTGGGTAAGCAACCTGATGTAAACTCTAGTGATATAAATCTATGCCTGAGTTTACAATTCCCAGACATAATGTCAGCTTGCAAAAATGACAGAATTAAGGCTCTCTCTTTAAAGTTTTATAGATTATACATAGAGTAGCTTTCTACCCTAAGTTTGTTTAGGCCTTGTGTTTATTTAGATCAGTCATATATAATCAGTTCAGAATACAATATTATAGAATATGCTAGTTTAGTATTTATATCTACTTGATAATTTTGCCTTTTAGAATTTCAACATATATATATGTATACTAATGCTTTGTCTCTTGTCTCTGTTTTTCTTTTGTTGAAAAACACAATATATATATGTTGTAGGTTTTTTTTTTTTTAAGCTAATGGTTTGGAAGCTCTTACCATAAATATTCACTGTTCAATCAAATTGGCTTTGCCACCTGATCAGGCAAAGCTGTTGTGCATATTAATAAATATTTTACATATTAATTATTCTTTGAAGTGACTGGATCCCTGGCCTTCACTCCATATGCTTCTATTTTCCTACGTCTTTCACATGACTAAGGATTAATGAAATCACCTCATCATAATCATGACTATAATTTCATCCAACAAGTACTCAACTTTGGTTTTAGCACTTTATTAATGCTTACAACTTCTCTCTCTCTTTCTTTCTCTCTCTTTCCCTTAGTTGTAGCACAGTAAGGATTTTTGAATGTATATTATCATCTAAGGTAAGCTTTCATATGGTTTTGGCATATGAAGCTTATGACTGTCATAAGCCATACAAAGCCTGTGGAGTATGGCATGATTTTCATTCTGTAATCCAATGAAAATAGACTATTTAAAATCTCTAACTTTGTAGTTTTAATTTGTATTTAAGTATCTTAAAATTAACAGCTAGTACTTATTCATCACAACGATCTCCTGTTAACATGAAGCAAGTTGTTGAATGAAATAGAGCATGAATAAACGCATTTAATGTTGATAAAAATGATACCCAAGCATTCTGAACGCTTTGCATCAAGGAATGGACATGTATATAAATGGCATCATTTCTACCAATATGTGACTTGAATTTTTTTTTTTAAAAAAAGGAGAATGACTTTCCCAAATTTGCATTAAAGAAGTTTTAAGAATGTTCAAATGGCATGCTGTTTTTGCCTGGACGTGAGTTTATTAGCAAGTAATGAAGCACTTCCTTAAAGGACCATGAATTTTTATAGTTTCATGGGTTCTCTCGTGAGGGGTACTTTTATTTTGTAAATATAATTCAGACACATGGAAGGTAAGTTTGAAATAGTAGTAGTTGTTTCACCGTCAGAAGGCATTGGACGGGGTTTTACTATTTTTAACAAGATCTTTCCAATTTTTGCACTTTTGACAGTGTATAAATAGCCAAAGTTAAAGGAATGGTCCCTTTTTTCTTCTCCAAAGTGCTTGAGTTGGAATTCTTTGTGCTAAATTAAAAGGAACATTAATGAACAGGAAACAGTTCTTCCCACTGATTCATAACATGGTCTGCATCTACTCTGCCGTTCAGCCAGAAGTCTTAAATCATTGAAGAATCCCCAAACCCAAAAGAGCAATAGATCCTTTCCAAAACCAGTTAGGAATTTAAACTAAGATCAAATAATAGCAGGGAACAAGAAACTGCTATGGACCTGCGGGGAACTTGCTTTTCCCTCGAGATGCCAATTGCTTTAAATTCTACGTGTACTAAAGGCAGAAGATTTCCAGGTAGGACTGAATGAATCTTTGTAACTGGAACATAATTAGTTACATTTCTAGGCAGCTAGTCAGGAAGTAGTATTTCAGTAATTTTTCATGTAGACGGTTTTGACTTGGCCTTTTCCTTTTTTTGTCCTCTTTAGGTGGCCTTTCCTTCTGCAGGCTCCTCTTGCAAGGCGTACCTCCTAACATAATTGATTCATATTTGCGAGACTTGCAATCAAGCAACCCTGAGGAATACTAAGGCCCTGGGCCCTGCCTCCCTACACTCCATGCTTTGAAATCTGGTTGCAATGAGAAAGCATTTCTGTTTTTCCACCAGCACCCAAGTGTGGTTGTTTTCTTTCCTCCTGATGTTGAAGAAAAAAAAAAACGTGTCTGCACGGATTGCTTAATTAAAAATGGCATACAAAATTTTATTTGAAGTCAGCATTTTGCTCATGATTGTCTGTGCTTGGTCACCGTACTTTATAAAAAAGCAAGCTGGAGAATTAGCAAAAGCCATTGTTGCAGTTTAAAATAGTAGGCTGTAATGCTTTCTTTTTTCCAGAATAAAAAGACATAGTTCTGTATACCACACTCATATCTTGAAAATCCATCTTTCTCTTGAAAAGTCACTCTTCTCTTGATCTAATAGATTTTTCTAAGCAAAGCAGGGTTGTTTACTTCGCACAATCCTGCTTAACACCAGTGGTGCTTAACCCTTTTTCCCATTTGAATTCCCAAAAGACTTCATAAACTCAGACATAGTTTTCTCAATGGAAGGGAAATTGTATTCAGTAGATGGTACAATAAGTTTGAAGCACTTGTGATGAGATCACACAATATTCATTTATGTGTTTGGGGTTGTGTGCACAGACAGAACTGAGGACAAAAGGCTGGGAGATGGGTGCCATGAAACTCAGGCCTGACCTTTATTTGTCTCTGGCACGGCCTCCAGGCCAAATGTACCAGAGCTCCTGCCAAAACAGCTAGTCCTAGTGACAGAGAGCTACTGCAGACAACAGAGCAGTTACAGATTTAGAGTTTGCTGATGGCATCCATTCAAACTGACGGAGACCATCAAAATCTAGAAGTTGAGAAACACTTGCAGGAGTGCATCATCTTTTCAGTGCTTCCTTTCACTCTTCCTGATGTTCTAGAGAAAGTTTCAGTTAAGGGAGTGAAGGGTAAGTAAGTCACCTCACCATTACTGTTTACTCCCTGGCCTCCCCCCATTTCTTCTTTTCGGTCTTTTGTCCTAGGAGCTAAATACATTGTGACCTGTAGGTGGGCCCCCAGCAACCTAGGACAACATTTTAAAATATCTGCTGGGCTTCCTTTCCAGATTAGAACTGGGAGTTTGTAGGGGAGATCACACTCCTGACGTGGGTCTCATCAAGGGAAGGAGGAGTGGAGGATCCAGGTTCCTGCAGTACATTTGGGAATAACAAGGGAAAACTTGGGTTTTTGTCCAAACTACAACAGCTGCCTCTTCTGTTCTGATGGGTTGATGATCCTACCTTATTGGTTGCGAAGAATATTGGCTACTATCCCATATTCTTAATCATTGTGAAGCAGTAATGTGTGCAACCCCTATGTAAATACCCGTTTCAATCAGAAAATATACTTACACATTATTGACTAAGATATTTTATGTAAAAGAATTCTGGCATCTCTATAACGTCAAGAAAATCATATCCCTCTGTGCAAACCCAATAAACAACCGACTGGCAGAATTAATTGGTGTGGCCTCTGCAGTCCAGCTGCTTGGTCTGAACTCCAGGATAGCAACTGAGCTGGTTGCCTAATTCACTCGTTGACTGATTTTGCCAAGTCAGGGTCAAGTTTGTTAGGCTTTGTATATACACATTACCTTAAAGTGATTATAAAGTATCCTTGCAGAATATTGGTTCCCCAGTCATGGCTTATGCTCTCAAATATATTTTGTACTAGATAAAGTTATTTTTCTACATATGACCTCTTCTCTTATTAATGGTATTCATTTACCACAAAGTTCTAAAAAGGAAGAAAAAGTGTATTTTGAAATGACAAAAGAGCAAAAAATGTCAGAAGCTGTCATTGCTATAACCTTTCCTATAACTTTGTTCTAATTTTGTTTGAATTTCACTTTATTAAAGAAAAATTATATATCACAGGAATTTACCAAGAATGCTTTTTGAAACCTAAACATTTATTAAATGTTTTAAAGGATCACATTTATTTACTTACTTTAGAGGGAAGCTTAATGAATGTTTCATCTAAATTAATACAGAAATAGGAGAAAACCCCACTAATTTCAAGAAACATTAGAACAAGGCAATATGTCCTTAGTCACTCATTTTTAATCATTCTGAAGCCTTCTATTCAGCTCAACAAATGAATTATTGAATGTCTGATGTGTACATGGCACTGTGATGGATTCAGTTAGAACCCAATGATGAATAATCCACTTCATGCCTTCAAGGAGTTTATAACGTGGAAGACTAGTAAACAAAGGAGAAAAAATAAGCAGGGAAGACAGCAGGTGTAAGAAAGCCTTATAAGGATTCAGAAGTTGGATAATGTGACTTATGTATTTGTTATTACCCATGTATGTATCATACTAGGATGAAGTATAGGCTATGCCACTTTATTTTTCTAAGTCAAATTAAAATATGAGCTCTCCACTAGCTAATGAGATTGAGAAATTCTCTCTGTCCTGTTTGGGGGTCCTGCCTCAGGCCCTGGGTCAGCTGGAATATTTTCTGTGCCTAGAAAATGGAGAGAAGGAAAGTCTCTCCATTTCATTTCACACTGGTGGAATGTCTGTATCCAACGCACTATGGTCCACTCAAAGACTCTGAACTTCCTGGACAAGTGTGGACCATAAGTGTGGACCTCTAAGGCCATAGCTTGGCTATTTACTTACTACTTTTAAAGATGTTCTTTGTGGGAACACAGGACAGTTCTACCACTTAATACTAGCATTGCATCTGGGCAAGAGGGAACTCTATGCTTTCAACAGCTTCACTCTGGCCTTCTTTCACCATTATTTTCCTCCACAGGGCAGGAGGGCCATGAAGCCAAGGGGATGTGTCTACTTAGTACACTTACCACACCTGCCTTCTTATAGACTGCACCCAAGCTAACTTTTAGGGACTTTGTGGGCCTTTTCCCTGAGTTTAAACCCCTCAAAAAGAAACACATGACCAGTTTATGCACACTGAGACCCACGGGTTGGGACAGAGACACCTGTTTGCCAGGAGGTAGGGGTGGGGGATGTGACTAGAGCTTGTGCATGAGGCTGGGGCATCTGCTTATATGTATCTACAAACCCTCTTGGTGTGCTGCAGGAAGGAGCTAGGATGTAAAGAGCAGGGAGACTGGAGATTGGCAGGGGGTCAACATATTCTGGCAAGTATCTCTGAAGAATCTGACAATTCTACAGTTCAAACCTGGCCTTCTAAGTCATTATGGATTCAGCTTACAAAAACTGGAGAATACAACAAATTTATTAACCATCCATTAGCTTCGTTTATAACTTCTAGATATTTATGTACATGAGCTATAAAAGTTAGGAGTAGCTAGCCCTCAGCATTACCTTGATTCCAAAACCAGACAAAGACCCCGCTAAAAAGGAGAACTACAGACCAGTTTCCCTGATGAACGTGGATGCAAAAATTCTCAACAAGAAACTAGCCAAATAGATTCAACAATACATTAAAAGAATTATTCACCATAATCAAGTGGGATTTATTCCTGGGATGCAGAGTTGGTTCAATATCTGCAAATCAATCAATGAGATACATCACATTAATATAAGAAAGAATAAGAACGACATGATCCTCTCGATAGATGCAGAGAAAGCATTTGACAAAATACAGTATCCTTTCTTGATTAAAAACCCTCAAGAAAATAGGGCTAGAAAGATCATATCTCAAGATCGTAAAAGCCATATACGAAAGACCCAACACTAATATCATCCTCAATGGGGAAAAACTGAAAGCTTTCTCCCTTAGGTCACAAACATGACAAGGATGTCCACTCTCACCACTGTTACTCAACATTAGTGTTGGAAGTCCTAGCCTCAGCAGTCTGACAATACAAAGAAATAAAATCGGCAAGGAAGAAATCAAATTTTCACTCTTAGACAACATGATACTTTATGTGGAAAACCCAAAAGATTCCACCAAAAAACTGCTAAAACTGATCCATGAATTCAGCAAAGTTGCAGGAGATAACATCAATGTACAGAAATTGGTTGTATTTCTGTACACCAATAATGAAACAGCAGAAAGACAAATCAAGGAATTGATCCCATTTACAATTGCACCAAAAACCATAAAATACTAGGAATAAATAAACCTTACCAAAGAGGTTAAAAATCTATACACTGAAAACTATAAAACATTTATAAAAGAAATTGAAGAAGACACACAAAAAATGGAATTCCATGCTCATGTTGTAGAAGAGAAGGTATTGTAAAAATGTTGATACAACCCAAAGCAATCTACATATTCAATGCAATCCCTATCAAAATAACATCAGCATTCTTCACAGAGCTAGAATAAACAATCCTAAAGTTTGTATGGAACCACAAAAGACCCTGAATAGGCAAAGCAATCTTGAAAAAGAAAACCAAAGCTGGAGGCATCATAATTCCAGACTTCAAGCTGTATTACAAAGCTGTAATCATCAAGACAATATGGTACTGGCACAAAAACAGACACATATATATCAATGGAATAGAATATAGAACCCAGAAATGAACCCACAAATGCATGGCCAACTAATCTCTGACAAAGCAGGAAAGTATTCAATGGAAAAAAGACGGTCTCTTTAGCAAATGCAAATGCAACTGCAAATGCAAACTGCACAGCAACATGCAGAAGAATGAGACTGGACCATTTTCTTACACCATACACTCAAACTGGATAAAACTAAAAATGGATGAAAGATCTAAATGTAAAAGAGGAAGCCATCAAAATCCTAGAGGAAAAAGGAGGCAAAGACCTCTTTGACCTCAGCTGCAGTAACTTCTTATTTGATATGTCTCCCCAGGCAAGGGAAACTAAAGCAAAAATCAACTATTGGGACTTTTGCACGGTGAAGGAAGAAATCAGCAAAACTAAAAGGCAACCTATGGAATGGGAGAAGATATTTGCAAATGACATATTGGATAAAGGGTTAATATCCCAAATCTATAAAGAACTTATCAAACTGACCACCCCAGAAACAAATAATCCAGTGAAGAAATGGGCAAAAGAAATGAATAGACATTTTTCCAAAGAAGACATCCAGATGGCTGACACATGAAAAAATGCTGAACATCACTCATTATAAGGAAAATACAAATCAAAACCACAATGAGATACCACCTCACTTCTGCCAGAATGGCTAAAATTAATAATTCAGGCAACAACAGA
Organism: Crocuta crocuta; assembly: GCF_008692635.1. Classification (NCBI taxonomy): domain Eukaryota; kingdom Metazoa; phylum Chordata; class Mammalia; order Carnivora; family Hyaenidae; genus Crocuta; species Crocuta crocuta. Next base: position 732,088 of record NW_027531504.1, on the reverse strand, counting down.
TGTTGGCAAGGATGCAGAGAAAGAGGAACCTTCTTGCACTTTTGGTGGAATGCAAACTGGTGTAGCCACTCTGGAAAACAGTGTGCAGCCTCCTTAAAAAATTAGAAGTAGAACTACCCTACAACCCAGCAATTGCACTACTAGGTATTTATCCAAAGGATACAGGAGTGCTTTTTCGAAGGGCACATGTCCCCCAATGTTTATAGCAGTGCTATCAACAATGAAAGAGCCCAAATGTCCATTGATTGATGAATGGATAAAGAAGTTGTGGAATATATATCTACAATGGAATATTACTTGGCAATCGAACAGAATAAAATCTTCCATTTGCAACAATGTGGATAGAACTAGAGGATATTATGCTAAGTGAAATTAGTCAGAGAAAGACAAAATATAACTTCACTCATGTGAAATTTAAGATACAAACAAATGAACATAAGGGAATGGAAGCAAAAGTAATATAAAAACAGGGAAGGGGAGAAACCATGAAAGACTCTTAAATACAGAGAACAAACTAACGGTTGCTGGAAGGATTTGGTGTGGGGGGGATGGGCTAATTGGGCAAGGGGTATTAAGGAATACACTTTCTGGGTTGAGCACTGAGTTAATATAGGTGATGAAATCTATTCCTAAAATCATTATTGCACTATTTGTTAACTAACTTGGCTGTAAATTTTTTAAAATAAATTAATTTTAAAAAATTAAAGGAGTAGCCATTCCTAAACCACCTCTGTTTCTTTCCCTGTATCTCCATCCAACATCTCTCCCACTCCATCCCTTCCCCACTCACCAAACTCCAGGTCTGACCCTCCATATCCTTCCTCCCTTAAGTTTCATAGAAGAGAATTCTAGAAATATAAGTTAGCCCTTTATTCCTGGGAGTAGAAATAGGATCAGAAATAATAATACCGGTACCAATTCTCCTATGATATTAATTGAATTCTAGATTGAACTCCACATTTGTTTTATTTCTTTATTTTTTTATTTTTTTATTTTAGAGAGAAAGAGGATTCACAAGTGGGGGAGGGGGCAGAGGGAGAGAGAGAGAATCATTTTAAAGTATTTTTTCAATGTTTATTTATTTTTAAGAGCAAGAGAGACAGAGCATGAGCAGGAAAGTGGGAGGGAGAGAGAGAGAAAGAGAGAGAGAGAGAGACAGAATCCAAAGCAGGCTCCAGGCTCTGAGTTGTCAACAGAGAGGCTGACATAGGGCTCAAACTCATGAACCATGAGACCATGACCTGAGCCAAAGTCAGATGCTTAACTGATTGAGCCACCCAGGAGCTGAGAGAGAGAGAGAGAGAGAGAGAGAATCTTAAGCAGACTCCACACTCAGTGCAGAGCTTGAAGTGGGGCATGATGCGAGGGCCCTGGGATCATGACCCGAGCCAAAATCAAGAGTCAGAGGCTTAACCAACTGAGCCACCCAGGTGCCCATGTTTTGTTCTTATTTTAGCTGGGCCACTAATTACCACTCTTGTACCAAAGATTCAAGTGTTTGCTATAGGTATGTATTTATAAATTCCTTTGTAATTAAACTTTGATAACTAAGAATGGACTAGAGAAACAAACTGCCTGATGAACAACCAGTTCTCCTGATTCTAAGGTCTGTCATCACCCTCTTAATGTCATTTGATCTCTCTCTCCCCAAATGCACTGGTCTGAGCAATCTATGGCCTAGCTGAATATTTTTCTTCTATATGGAGTAGATTTCTAGGAATGAAATACCAGAGAGGCAACAATACAGTTAAACATTCCCAGAGAAGCCACTCAGGGTGGCTTGGGGCACTGGCAGACTCCAGTCATGAAAGGAAAAAACATCGCACTCAAGTGCATAATCCACCATAACTTCTTTCACCCCCAAGCAATAGCTTTAGAAAGCATCTTTCTGTTCTTTGTAGATAAGCACTTAAACAGCTATCCACAGGCAAGAGGCTCCCTCCTTTATTACTGAACTCTCACCTTCATCCTAGTCTCGGAGCCCAAAAAAACGTTTTAAAGACATTATATACCAATTTTATTGGTATGTATATTGGCTTAATTTTTGTTCTTTTTGGTTAGTGAAAAAATAAATAAAAAAGAACTAGGGTTACCAGCAACACTGTGGCAAGGAAAGGAACCATTATTTGGACTTTGTAAGGCATCCCTCTTGGATGATTAGGACAAGGGTAATCATTGGAAATGATTGGGTAATTGGAAAGGAGCCATGTTGCAAAATAAACTAAAACTGATTTGGAGTCAAGTGGTCATTTGGAAAATTCCAGACACTAGAGAGCCAAGTAATGTATCCCCTGAAGTGCCAGTGGACTGGTCATCCCAGCCACACTCCTGAGTGTCCACTGAGTGTCATTGTCCATTCACTTCCCATTCCTGCACTGGGTGGGTACCGCTGAGCTGGAGACAGGTTGGGTGGTAGAGGAGGTTGCCAAGAAGAGGCAGAGCATCTCTGCACAGAGTTACTTTTATGAACTTCTTAATAGTTCTTAGTTAGGGCTCAATAAACATTAGCTAGCAGTAGTAGGATTTCCTTGGTGAGATAAGTTTCTCCATGATTGTTGAGTCCTCACAGTAGCAAGCATGGACTCTGAACAGAGTGTGCTATTACTAACTCCACTCTCTGAGGAAGTTAAGCAAGACTGATGGACAGATCAGCAGGAGATGGCAAGAGGGGGGTTGGGGATGGCCAAGACAAAGAATCAACATCAAACCAGGGTGAGAGGGGCTGGGTGAAGGAAAACAGACTAACACATTATGATTTGTACCAAGGGAAGGGAAGTCAACAGCAGTGAGATAAAAATGAAGCCAGAAATAACCTCACAAGGCAAGGAACTAAAGTAAGAGGAAATGACAACGAGAAAATCATTAAAAAAAAAAGGGCACCTACCTCTGTGCTTTATAGGCATTATCTCAGTGGTGGTTACTTAACCCTGTCCACCACTGCCCTCCCTATCTATTCCTTTTTGCAAAAGAAAGGAAAAACTTGGACAGAACCTGAGAGCATAGCCTGAGGCTGCCACCACAACCCCTTGTATGCTTCCCCATTGACGTTTATGCATATGTTATATTTTTCTCCATGATATAGGAGTTTATTTTAAGAGAAAACAATATTTTATTCCCAGATCTGCCAGTGGATGTTGTTCCAGGCACACTGTCAGGGAGCTAAATGTGTCCCAGTCTGGGAAGCTTGCTGTAATCTTAGAAAAGCCCCATCAACAACCAACAACAGACACCTTCACCAGAGACCAACAAGTGGATCACAGTTCCACTGGTGATAATATCATGTAATGAGTTTTAAATACACATGTATATATATAATATAAAATCAGAAATATAAAATAAAATACAAAGTCTTAAATTATCTATCTATCTATCTATCTATCTATCTATATCTATCTATCTATCTATCTATCTATCTATCTATCTATCTATCTATCATCCGTCTAACTCTTCTTTGTCCTGGAAAGAACAGCTTTAAGCAAAATTAAGTAAGCCCAACTGGTCTTTCTTTCTTTTTTTTTTTTTAATGTTTTATTTATTTCTGAGAGAGAGAGACAGACAGACAGACAGCGTGAGCAGGGGAGGAACAGAGAGAGAGAGGGAGACACAGAATCTGAAACAGGCTCCAAGCTCTGAGCTCACTGTCAGCACAGAGCCCGACGCGGGGCTCAAACCCACGAACTGTGAGATCATGACCTGAGCCACAGTTGGAGGCTTAACCAACTGAGCCACCCAGGCGCCTCCCAACTGGTCTTTCTTGTCCCTTAACTGCCCTGAGTGCTTTCTCTCTGTTCTGCCTTAGCCCCCTTCCACCTGGGGTTTAAAGGGCTTCTTCAGAGCAATGCCTCTACCCAATCCTTCTAAGAGTGGATGTTGCACTTGAAATGTGGTCTTGTGACCAGCAGCATGGGCATCATCTGGGAGCTTGTTAGGAAAGAAAACTCTCTGAGTCCTATACCTGTTCCTTCAGGAGAGTTGTGGCTCCAACCCTCTTTCTCCCTAGCTCCTTATATGGATATTTATTTGGGGCCATTCTCTCTTACCTGCCCAAAGGAATGTCAGTCTGATAAAAGTGTCCCTCCTAAGGTATTCTTGATAACAACCTAATTTAGCACTGACATATGACCTAACCTGTCATTCCTAAAAGCCCAAAGACAGGAATAACTCTTGGGATTTCAAGCACCCCCGACTGCTGGAGAAGGAATTTTTGAGGTAGGATGGTCCCACTAGTGCTCCTCAAATCATATTGTGGAAAAAAATCTTAAAGCAGTAGGGTGTGAACTCAGGAAAGGATGGTAAGTNAAATGGTTAAAGGATATTAAAAAAAAAAAAAAAAGAGTGCTAAGAACTGTCTGCGAGGGAAATCAGTTTCCTTCATCGTAAATTGCTTTCTCAATTTCAGATAAAAAGCACACTTACGGCATCTCAGGGATTATATTGTGAAATACTGTTTTCTGATTTCGTTCAGGAAATCAAGCATTTGTAAAAGAAGAGAGCAAAGGGTTTTGGCAATCTATTATTAAACACTGCATGTCTGCTCATGGATTTTGTAAGGTATCATAGTTCTATAAAATACGGACTTTAAAGTCTCAAAGTACACAACTAGAAAAACATAAATTAGATCAATGCAAGTAAATGAAAAAAGATAAGTATTCACACTGAAGAACCATACTAATCTTTACAGATACTCCATTCTATGAGTCTAAACTTATAAACACACAACTTGACTCCCTAAATGATAATATTCTGCTACACCAAAAATCTAGCCAGTCATTTCTTTTTTTTTTTTTTAAGTTTATTTATTTATTTTTGAGAGACAGGGAGAGGCAGAGAGAGAGGGAGAGAGAATCCCAAGCAGGCTCCCGGATGACAATGCAAAGCCTGACAGGGGGCGTGAACCCACTAATGGCAAGATCATGACCTGAGCCGAAATCAAGTGTCTCAGGCTTAATGGACTGAGCCACCCAGGTGCCCCTAGCGAACCCATGGCTTTTTCCAAACCAATCAAAGTTGGTGGCTTTTTGAAGCCGTTATATCACAACAGATGCACCTGATCTGGCTCTATGAGACTGTGTTACATTTTGTGGGAAGTTGGCTGAGATGCGAGGATGCTGAGGAAGGAGTTTTGAAATGTAAGTGAAAGTTACATACATAAAGAGAACCAGAAGTAAAACCAAGATATCCTTTCTCTTTTGAGAAAGAAATTCAGTTTAGCTAAACAATCAAGTAAAAATTTTGAGACCTATTGTACTGTGAATATGTTAAGATGTTACCATTGGGGAAGGCTAGGTGACGAGTACAAGAGACCTCTCTGTATTATTTTTGCAACTTTATGAGTCTATAATTATTTAAAACTGAAAAGTTTTTTTTAAAGTATGGATGTCTACTGAGTGCCAGGCATTGAGGAGCACACTCAGTGAGGAATGTGATCCTAGTACTCTATAAGCTGGGCAAGAGGTAGATTGGTACATAAAAGTAAGTGACCAAAGACAGTGGAATATAAGTACAAAGGCTCTGGTTGTGTGGAAGCAGGAGAGATCAAACTGAAAGAATGTGCGAGGCCATCTCATAGAAGATGGAATTTAAGCTGAGCCTTGACTGATGGGTGATGTTTTAGGGGTAATGAGGGATGGAAAGTACCCCCCAAGCCCAGGGAGAAAATCAGGACATGAGAAAATGCTGGCTGTGTTTGGGAACAGCTGATGGAAATTGGAACATGAGACATAGAAACGGGAATGAGGGAAGAGAAGATATTTGGGAGGTAAGACTGGAAAAGTAGATTCAGCCTTCATATGCCAAGTTAGGGAGGCTGGACTTTACCAAAGGTGTCTGAACAAGGGAATTCATCACCAGTTTCAGTATTTAAATAAAACTATTTTTTACATAATATCTAGAATGGCATAAAATCTACATGATATATAGAAACTGGATGGTTGAATATTGACAAAAATACCCATCTAAGTCCAATATTTATATATATAATTTACTAGGTGGCATTTAGCAGTGGTTAGCAGTATAGGCTCTGGAATCAAACTATGTGGTCTTGAGTCCTGGCTTTACCACTTTTCTAGTTGTGCAGTCATAGCAAGTTTTTGAACCTTACTGGGATCCAGTGAAAAAATCTGCAAAATGGGGACAAGAATCATACCTACTTCATAGGATTTTTTAAATATTACATGAAATAACTCCTGATGCTTACAACAGTGCCTCACTGGAGCTCATAAATGTAAGCTACCATGTTAGTTCAAGAAAAAATTGTGAACATCAATCACTATGTGGTAAACCATGATAATCAAAGGAAGCTATGATGCAAGAAGTAAATTAATAGGATACCTCTAATCTACTTTTCTTTGGCATTAGACAGGTAGGCCCTAATAGGTCTTTTTAAAAAAATTTTTAATTTGTTTACATTTATTGATTTTTGAGAGACAGAGTGAGACAGAGCATGAATGGGGGAGGGGCAGAGAGAAAAGGAGACACAGAATCTGAAACAGGTTCCAGGCTCTGAGCAAGCATTCAGCACAGAGCCTGACAGGGGGCTCAAACCCAAGAACTATGAGATCATGATCTGAGCCGAAGTTGGATGCTTTAGCTGACTGAGCCACTCAGGTGCCCCAATAGATCTTGAATTCATTTGAAATTTCCAAAAACTTGCCCAAAAAACAAGGGGGAAAGCAGCTTAAGAGTATGAGTGTTAGAGAAAATGTGCTTTTAATTTTTTATTACTTTTACTACCTTGTAATGAAGTAACATTCCATATTTGCAAAAGAAAATGATTATACATATATAGCATAAATAAAATGAATACGATGTTCCTACTACCTAGTTTAAAAATTGTGGCTGAGATAGCAAAATGGCTCTTAAATATCCATTTTCCAACCTTTCAGTAATAAAAGAAATTATTTAACTGGGCAAATGGTTAGCCAGCTAAAAGCTACATTTCCAGTCTTTCTTGCAGCTACATATAGCCATGTGACCAGGTTCTGGCCAGTAGGATAAGAGCAGAAGTGACATGTATAATTTTAGGCTATACCTTCTCTTTTTTCCTATTTGAATTGGTTGGAACTTGTGGTTGGCCATTTTTGACCACAAGGACAACGGACAACATCCTTAGACTAACAAAATGAAAGAAATCTGTGTCCCTGACACTTTGGAGTTGCCATACCGGCCCAGAATTGCCTGACATTAGGTGAGAGAAAAATACTTAGACCATGGGGTTTTGTAGCCTAATTAATATCATTACCAATACTTTGGAATCCGTCTGTGTGCCCCTCTACAATCCCATTTCTGGAATTTTATATATATATATGTTTTTTCTTTTCCTCATAGCTTTGTCACATACATACATATTCCTAAATGCAAAGTCATGCATGTTTTTGAACTTTGTGTGAATGAAATAAATCATACTATGTGGATTTTTTCTGTAACCTGCTTTTTTCTCCCCTCTCTCAGCACTATAGTTGTGCAATTCATCCATGTTAATAAGTGTAGCTATGGTTTATTAATTTTCTCGTGCTATCTTAAACTTAGTATATGATATTAAATTATGTGAAAATCCTTCAGCTTATCCATTCAGTGTTGGTGGACATTTAGGGTATTTACAGTTGTTGATTATTGTACAAAGATGAATATTCTTATACCTGTCTCCTAAGACACATGTGCAAGATTTTCTCTAGGCTATACTCCCGGCTCAGAATTGTGGTGTTTGAGCATGTGCATATCCAACTTTACCAGATAATGCCAAAACCTTTTTTTTTTAATTTTTTTTTTTAGCATTTATTCAGTTTTGAGAGACAGAGAATGAGTGGGGAAGGGGCAGAGAGAGAGGGAGACACAGAATCTGAAACAGGCTGAGCCATCAGCACAGAGCCTGATGTGGGGCTCGAACCCACAAACTGTGAGATCATGACCTGAGCTGAAGTCGGATGCTTAACCGACTGAGCCACCCAGGCGCCCCCAAAACCTTTTTCACAATGGTTGTCCCCACCTATTCCTCCTTGCTAACAACACCTGCACTCAGGCCATCCGATTAAGTTCTGGCTAGTGGGATGTATGTTGAAGTGTTGTTTCAGAATTCTAGAAAACACCTTACTTTGGTGGCTCAGCTGAGTGGTATCCAACTTATTTTTTTTTTTCATTCCCTTTCTCTTTCCTGCTACTTGAAATGCAAATAGGATGGCTGGAGCTCCAGGGACCATTTAGAACCAAATGATGACCTTAAGGTACAAGTCAGAGAGAAGATGTTAGAGCAGAAAGACAGAAGAGCCCGAGTTCCAGACTATCCTGAAGCCACCATAATTCTAGACTTTTATGTGAGAAAGAAATAAACTTTTTTTGTTTATGTCACTAGATTTTGGAGATTTTTGTTACAGGTATCTGAATATAAACCCTGTTGATTGTTTTTCTGCCTCTTATTGATTTTAGGAATTCTTTATATAATCTGGGTAGTAGTCAGTGTGGATTTTATTTGAGAGAAATACCTTTTCCTGGCTTGTGACTTGTTCTTTTCATTCTCCTTTGATGTTTTGATGTGCACTAGAAATTATCTGTAATATAGTTACGTTTATTAATGTGGAAAAGGATTTCTCCCTGGATTTTTCATGACATCGATAAATTAAAAAACAGATGTCTCCAAGTTTAGTGTACATAAATCAGCATAGTTAAAAATGGATCTCTGTCACTCTGATTCCTTTCCCACATTTGTCAGCAATTTTTTTTCACATGAAAGATTAGGATGTGTGTATTCAATGAATGGTTTGATCTATAGACACCTAAGGCAGGGGTCACCAAACTTTTTTTTGTAAGGGCGAGATGGTAAATATTCCAGGGTTTGTAGGCCCGTATGGTGTCTGTCACAACCACAGAACTCTGCTGCTGAGTGAGAAAATAGTGTAAACAATATGTGAGGCATAAACATGGCCTTATTCGTGACACTTAAGTTAGAATTTCATATAATTTCACATAAAAAAATAAATTCTTTTGATTCTTTTTCAGTCATTTAAAAATTTAAATATCATACTTAGCTTGTGGGCTGTACTAGAACCGGTGGTGGGCTTTTTGCTGACTCCTGTCCAAAGTGTAATGTGAATCCTGTGGGACAGACTGCATCTGCTGATACATGTTGCTTAACACACTATCTTGAAAGCAATTTCTGAGCTTGTTCCATGCCTTAGAAAATTGCATGAAGATCAGAACCAGAAAATGAAAAAAAGGCAAATGGCAGGCTTATCTCAGGCTGTGCAATGTTTATCACAGGATGTCCCCTGCCTAAAGAGGTGCATTGTGAGATAAGGGGCTTGTGAACTACCATTGTGTGGCAAGTGTGCTGAGTCCACTGTATAGTAGGAGGACACTGACTGAATTCCTGTCCTCTATCACCAGAGAAGGCTGTGTGTAAAAATATCCAATTACTGGTACTGGATGCTGTGAAAAAAAATGGTATTTGGGTTTTTAACCATTCAGTCCCCTTGTTAGCAAGCCTTTTCAAGTCCTGATTTTTCTTTTTAACGTCTTGGTCTTTGAACCCTGAACTTTGAACACTTAGCGAGAGTTCTCTAGAGGTAATTAGTGGCAGGGCCCCTGTCCTCCGGGTTGGAAGAATTGTTTTTGTTGTGTGTTTATCAAGCAGGACCCCTTTTTGAGCAGACTGATGGGGTCATCAGGCCGGTGACTCAAGACGTGCAAAATCATGTTCTCACACAGCCAACCACCTTCCCCTCCCGGCAGACTCCACACGCAGCGTTGTCCTTCGGTGGTTAGTCAAAGGCCAGGGCACACCCACACCAGGAGAAAAGAGTTGTGCACAACATCACACGTTAGAGAAACCAGCCTTTAACTGCCCAACCAGCAAGGAGCCTTTCCTCATGGAAGCCCTACCAGATATTCCTGGAGAAGAATCGAACCTTAGAGGCAGGTACATCAGCCCCTTGGGGAAGTCAGGGCCCTTGCACGTCAACCAGAAAGTTACTGTCGGCGGGACCCGAGTGGCGACCTGGTGGCCAGCGAGAGCC
>NW_027531504.1:698140-721929 GCF_008692635.1 Crocuta crocuta | reverse complement strand
ATCTCCCTCTGCCCCACGGCCACCGAGGAGGTAGGGCCCACCTCCCGCCCGCGGCCCGCTGGGCCGCGGAGGAGAGACCCCCCAACTGCTCTCCTGGGACTCCCGGTCCCCCGCCCGAGCGCCTCCCGAGATGCGCTGCAGTCCCTCAGCTGGAGGTGCCCGGGGAGCCGGGAGACCCCCGCGAGGCTGAGCCTCGTGGGTGGGAGTGGGGGTGGGGGTGGGATACCGCCACTGCCCCGCGCCGCGTCCGCCGGGAAAACTCCCGGGGCCGCTTGGAGGCGGTCGCGCCGCTACCCTAACCCCGCGTCCACGCCGAGCCTCCTGGGGCGGGGGGGGGGTTGTCAAGGTCACTGTCTCAACCAGTTTGCACTTCAGCCTCCCCCGGGCTACTGCGAGCCTGGGGCCTGCCTGCCCTGCCTCCATCACGCGCCGAGCCGTGGGATGGACAAGCTGTCGGTTACTATGCACGCTGGGGACTGAACGCTCCCAGTCTCCGTCCAGCCTGGCACCAGGGCTTGCGGTCGGGTTGGCCAAGCCGAAGTTACCCTTTGGATACTTTTATAATCGTCTCTTTCTCACGGTTTTGCTAGTGATCCTGAAATTACTGGTAGCACTGATCAAAGATGAGTTACTTCCAAGAGGTAACTTCCTCTTTGCCTCATTGACATGCAAAACAAACGAAGGTATTATTAGCAGGGCGATAATCCTTATTATCACGACCCAGGGGTCACAAAAGACAACAGATTTTATTAGCAATGACATATATCTGAAATAAGTGTAAATTTAAAAGAGAGTAAATAACGTGAGCTTTGAACAAGTGTGAATCAGAAGCCCCTCTGGGGCTCAGTGTGACTGGTAGAAGGCAAAGGGGGTTCACTCCCACAGAGTACATGAGATAAATATCACATTGCACATTCTGTGACACTGTTTTTTTGTCTTTGCTCTCCAAATAGTGAAATCCCTTTTATAATTCTATTTGAGGGGGGGAGGGGGGGATGGGCATGGAGGAGGACACTTGTGGGGATAAGCACTGAGTGTTATGTGGAAACTAATTTGACAAACTATTTATAAAAAAAAAAAAAGAAAAATATAATCCTATTTGAGTACAGGTTCTGTGGGGAATTAATTCAGGTTGAGATTGGATAGCAAGAATACAAGGGAAATATTTTATGCCTTCTATACTATGCGTCCTTTAAAAAAATATTTAATGGAGCCTACAATGTAAACATATCTTGCCAATTGATGGTTAATTTTATTATATATGAGATCTTGGCAGATCTTGGCAGATGTTTCCATTGTTATTCATTTCTCTATTGTTTGCCAAAAGTAAGTTTCTTTAGTCTTTCATTTTTGCAGTCTGTTTCCAGAATTTCCCAGAGTTGGTGCACTGGATTTAGAAGTGGAAGGCTTGAGTTCTCATGGGGCTCACCACATCACAGAGATAACCGCTGATCAGTTTTCCCAAATGTGAGATTGAAAATCATACTTGCCAAACCAATTTCACAAGGATGCAGTGAGGACTAAATAATACATTTACCTGCAGATAAACATAGAAAAAGGTAATTTGTCCAACAAATTAAAAATATTACTCAATACATTAAAAATACCACTATTATTAAAAATGCCTGGGTGGCTTAGTCGGTTAAGCGTCCAACTTTCGCTTAGGTCATGATCTCGCGGTTCGTGGGTTCGAGCCCCGCGTCGGGCTCTGTGCTGCCTGCCAGCTCAGAGCCTGGAGCCTGTTTCAGTCTGTGACTCCCTCTCTCTCTGACCCTCCCCTGCTCACGCTGTCTCTCTCTCTCTCCTAGAAATAAATAAAACATTAAAAAAATTAAAATTAAAAAAAATAAAAAATAAAAAATAAAAATGTCCTGAAAATATAGCATAAAATTTAGTTTTTATTGGGCCTAGATTTGGCTAACTACATTCGGATGTTTCTGATACTTGCCAATTGAACTGTGAACTTGTCAATATTATTAACTTTAGAACCATTTGTTGAGTACTTACAAAGAGCAGCACACAGAAACAAGTCCAAGAGATTATGTTTAGGAGTGTCAAGAGGGGCCTGATGAAAGAGGTAAAATTATGAGTAATTAATTTTTAGGCTCAACTGTCTTAAAAAAAAATGGTGATGGTGGGGAGAAATCTCAGACACTTAAAAAAAAGTGAAAAAATCAGAATGGCCCCAAAAGGAGGAGTAAGGGTTAATAGGTGAAACTGACCAGAGTTTCTGAAATGTGTGTCATTAGATTCTGCACATGCTTGTAAGAGGCTGAAGCAGTGAGGGGGAATTCACATTGCCTATCTGGTAAAATCCAAGCAATAGCAAGAAAGAAGCACAGTAATTCTGGCTGTTGTTTTCAGATCACAGAACTAGTAAATGAGAGGACCTGACAGAATTCAGATCTAAGTCAGTCTGACTCCAAGCTTTCATTTATTTATATATTATATATTTATTTATATTATATAANCCACCACCTTCTGATTCAGAGCTCCTGACTTTCTCTATGTGGTATGAAAGAAAAATTCCTTTTTTATATAAGATTTATCAGGTATATAAAGTGCTTTCACACCTATTGTGGCCTTTGTGTTTTATGTCCACCCAAAGAGGTTGGCAAGTTTTTTCCCTTCCTAGAATAGCCTTACCACCATTTTAGTATTTCTTCTATCCATCCATTCTGAAGTAACAGTAGTATATACATTTTTATTAAGAGAAGATTGAAGCCCAGGGGGTTAAGTGACTTACTTGGCATGGAATATAATTTCTAATTTGTAATATTAAGAATTGTTAGTGCTTTTTCAAACTTGACAGATTGCTTCCAGAAAGGGTCAGGAAAAATATATACAGTTTTTGCATTTAGATACTTTGGTTTATGTACCCGAATAGGATGTAATCCTACCCATACAGGATTACATAGACATAATGCTGACTACATTATCTGTATTAATAATAACACTTGGTCTAATTTTTTAACTACTGTGTTAATTTCTAGGACATAAATGGGGATGAAGGGAAATTAATAGAAAAAAATTAAGTATTTATATTAAGTCCTACAGTGGTGTTCTGAACTGCATATCATGCCACTGTTTCTGTTTATTTTTTAATCTATTTTATTGCTTTGTATAGCTGCTTTTCTTTTTTAAATTTATTCTTAAGTTAGCTAACATACAGTGTAGTCCTGGCTTCAGGAATGGATTACAGTGATTTATCACTTACATATAACAACCAGTGCTCATTATAGCAAGTGCCCTCCTTAATGCCTATCACCCATTTTTTCCCACCCCTCCCTACCCACACCCATAAAGCCTCAGATTGTTCTTTGTATTTAAGAGTCTCTTATGGTTTGCCTCCCTCTCTGTTTTTATCTTATTTTTCTCTACTCTTCTCCTATGATCATCTGTTAAGTTTTTCACATTCCACATATGAGTAAAATCACATGATACCTATCTTTCTCTGACTGACTTATTTCATTTAGCATAATACCCTCAGGTTCCATCCACATTGTTGCGAATGACAAGATTTCATTCTTTTTTCATTGCCGATAGTATTCTATTGTGTATATATACCACATCTTAATCCATTCATCAGTTGATGGATATTGGGCTATTTCCATAATTTGGTTATTGTTGTAGTGTTGCTATAAACATTGGGGTGCATGTGCCCCTGCAAATCAACATTTCTGTATCCTTTGGATAAATTCCTAGTAGTGCAATTGCTGGGTTGTAGGTTAATTGTATTTTTAATTTTTTGAGGAACCTCCACACTGTTTTCCAGAGTGGCTGCACCAGTTTGCATTCCCACCAACAGTGGAAGAGAGTTTCCCTTTCTCCACATCCTCACCAACATCTTTTGTTTCCTGAGTTGTTAATTTTAGTCACTCTGATGGGTGTGAGGTGGTATCTTAATATGGTTTTGATTTGTATTTCTCTGATGATGTGTGATGTTGAGCATCTTTTCATGTCTGTTTGCCAACTGGATATCTTTGTTGGAAAAGTGTCTATTCATGTCTTCTGCCCATTTCTTCACCAGATAATTTGTTTTTTGGGTATTGAGTTTCGTAAGTTCTTTATGGATTTTTTATACTAACCCTTTATCCGATATATCATTTGCAAATATCTTCTCCCATTCTGTCAGTTGCCTTTTAGTTTTGTTTTTTCCTTTGCCATTCAGAAGCATTTTATCTTGATGAAGTCCAAATAGTTCATTTTTGCTTTTATTTCCCTTGCCTTGGGAGACATGTCAAGTAAGAAGTTGTTGTAGCCAAGGTCAAAGAGGTTGCTGCCTGTTTTCTCATCTAGGATTTTGATGGTTTCCTGTCTCACATTAGGTCTTTAATCCATTTTGAATTTATTTTTGTTTATGGTATAAGAAACTGGTCCAGGTTCATTCTTATGCATGTTGCTGTCCAGTTCTCCCAGCACCATTTGCTAAAGAGACTATTTTTTTTTTCCATTGGATACTCTTTCCTGCTTTGTCAAAGATTAGCTGGCCATATATTTGTGGGTTCATTTCTGGGTTTTCAGTTCTATTCCATTGGTATATGTGTCTGTTTTTATGCCAATACAATAATGTTTTGATGATTACAACTCTGCATTACAGGCTAAAGTTTGGGATTGTGATGCCTCTAGCTTTGGTTTTCTTTTTCTTCTTCTTTTTTTCTTTTTTTTTTTTAGATGGGTCTTAAAGTCTTTTATTATTTATTTACTAATTAATTAATTATTATTATTATTTTTTAATAGTTTATTGTCAAGTTGGTTTCCATATAACACCCAGGGCTCATCCCTACAAGTGCCCTCCTCCATGCCCATCACCCTCCTTCCCCTCTCCCCCACCCCCATCAGCCCTCAGTTTGTTCTCAGCATTCAAGAGTCTCTCATGGTTTGCCTCCCTCCCTCTCTCCAACTATATTTGCCCTTCTTCTCCCCCATGATCCTCTGTTAAGTTCCTCCTAATCCACCTATACGTGCAAATATATGGTATTTGTCCTTCTCTGCCTGATTTATTTCGCTCAGCATAACACCCTCAAGGTCCATCCATATTGCTACACATGGCCAGATTTCATTCTTTCTCATTGCCATGTAGGATTCCATTGTATAAATATGGTTTTCTTTTTCAACATTACTTTGGCTATTTGGGATAGCCAAGTTTACAAACTTTAGGATTGTTTGTTCTATAGCTCTGTGAAGAATGCTGGTGCTATTTTGATTGGGATTGCAGCCACCATGTCTGTTAAGGAACTTTCCACTCCAGCCAAATTGAATTACTTGCTACACCAAGGATTTCTCTTCTTTTTGTCCTTCTCTTTTCTCCCTCCTCTTCCTTCCTCTGTGCTGTTTCCATCTGTCAATGCCCAGTTCTAACGTGACTTTGTTATGAAATTTTTCTTCCTTCTCTGGAATCAAATCAAACACTTAATCCTCTAAACTCCAATAAAAACTACAGTAACAACTAACTTTTACTGGGTATTGACTATGTACCAGGCATAGTGCTGGTAGCCTGTTGTCTCATTTAATCCTCTCATCAACTTTATGAAATAGTGCTATTACTATCTCCATTTTATAGATTAGGAAGCTGAAGGGAAATTAACCTCTTCCATGCAGGGTAGCTTTAAAAAATTGTTTTTAATGTTTATTCATTTTTGAGAGACAGAGTGCAGGCAGGGTTGGGGCAGAGAGAGAGACTGAGACAGAGACAGAATCTGAAACAGTCTCCAGGCTCTGAGCTGTCAGCACAGAGCCCCATGCAGGGCTCTAACCCATGAACCGCGAGATCATGACCTGAGCCAAAGTTAGACACTTACTGAGCCATCCAGGCCGCCCCATGTGTAGGTAGCTTTAAATGGAGACCAGGATTCGAGGCCAGAAGGCTTTTCCAATTTCTCAAATTGGAAAAACTTCTCCAATTTTTTTTTTATGTGTGTCCTTACTGCACAGGACAACCTACCAACTTTTAAGTTCAGACAGCGATTGCCCATTTGTACATTCTGCACTTCACAGCACCTTGCAAAAAGCAGAGGCATAGTAAATATTTGTTAAATTATTGACTGCATGAATGAAATGCCATCTTGGGAGATGATGTTTTTCTACCCTTACTCAGTTTAAGCTGGTTTTGGATTAAATACTTATCAGTTGTTTGGCCTGGGAATTTTAACAACAGTAAGCAAGAGTCAGGGCTACTAGAGAAAGCAGAAATTAAATTGCCCCCTCCTCACCTCAATGAAGCATTTCTATCAGAATTTGACTCAGTATGGAGTCCTTGGCTCCCATTCCTTGCTACCTAATCCTAAAATAGAATCACAGACTTCTACAGATAAAGGACTTTAGAGCTTATTTGATGCCTTTCCAACATTTAGATATAAGAAAACTCAGTGATTTGAATCTAGTTCTTTAGGCTCCAGCCTAATAACATTCTTTACCACAAAATACCCATACATTTGTTTTTGACTGGTATAAAGTGTGGCTCCATTCTCTTTTAAGCTTACTTGAGTAAATGTCAGAAACACATCAGTGTCTTTGTTAAGAGAATTATAGGGGCACCTGGGTGTCCCAGTGACTCTTGATTTCGGCTCAGGACATGATCTCATGGTTCATGGGTTCAAGCCCTGCATTAGGCTCTGCACTGGCTGTGCGGAGCCTGCTCAGGACTCTCTGTCTCCCACCTGCTCCTACCCCATGCGGGCATGCCCTCTAAATAAATAAATAAATAAAAATTAAACAAACTTAAAAAAAGAGAGTAGGAGTTATAGCAGATGGGTGCCTAGTATAAGTTCAGGTCAAGGGAATTAATGCATTTATTTTATTTATGATGATAACAAGTTGAGCCAAACAGTTTTTCTGAGGAAGTCAGAAAGACCTTAAGAAATGGTTTATTCCCTATGTAAATAATTAAAATTATAGTTGCGTTTGCAACTATAGGGTTATTTGCTGGGGAATATTAAGAAAACGCAAATAATCTTTAGATTCCCACTCAGACTTTTTTTTATTGAGTTTGGTTTCTTTGAAATCTAGTATTTCCATTTTATTACCTATCTCCCCCTTTTTTTTCCTTAATTTTAACCAGCTCAATAAAATCAGGCATCATTTATTAAGGCAGGACTCTTGTAAGGGAGTGGCCTCTCTTACTGAAACAAAATACAAACTCCAACTCCTTTCAAGAGTTGAAAATTCTAGAAGCTGGACAGGGACTAGCTCAGCTAGTGCAGGCAAGCAAGCATTCAGGCCTCAGGATTTAAGGAGGCACATGCATGAGCCTGACCCTGGAAGTACATGCAGCCTCAGCTTCTGAAGCCTGGATGCCTAGAAGGAGCTTCTGCAGGTAATTGCCTTGGCGTTTGTCCCTTTGATTCTTAATCACATCTTTCCTATACTTGATTCCCAAGGTATATAAGCTATTCCTCTTTTAGACTTTTGACCTGGGCAGAAAGGCTCTGACCACAGAGCAGATGTTAGAGCACCCAGTACATTGATGTTGACAGATCTGACCCCAGGGATTCTCTTCATACTCCTCCTCCTTGTGCCCCTGAGCACAGTGAGAGGCTGGCATTTTCAACAAGAACTCTAGTAAGTACTGGTGAAAGTTTAAAAAAAAAAAAAGGAGGGGAAAGAAAGGACGATTCCCCAAAAGAATGAAAGCTACCTTTCAAAGTACAAATTTCTAATGTCATGAGAGAACCCTTTGGTCCCAAAGTGTTGGTTGAACTGCATTTGTGTAAAAGCTGCTGGCTTTCCTTCCCCGAGCTTGTTACCTGCTTTGTTCCCCAAAAATGGGTGTATTCTCATCAAACGCTGGCCCCTAACCAGAACTGAGGCCTCAAGGTCTGGGTTGAAGACAGTAAGCCCCTAAGGTCCTTTCTGATTGGCGACTGAGAATGATCTTACCCTTGCTGACCCCCAGCTGCTTCTGGAGCCTTGGAGGGAAGTGCTCCACCAGCCACAAGCACACAGTAAACAACCTCTTAATCCCATCACTGGGTTAGAACAGTGTCAGACCAGTAGTCTGTTAGAAACATGAATTTCCTTTTAAAAGTCCACTTTTTAACACCACACTAGCACTCTTCCACATATGCATGATTTGTCTTCTAATTTTCTTTCTTCCTACCTCTTATAAATGCACTTTCTGTTTTTATGGAGAGGGAGGTCAGTTGCTCTTTGGATAATTGAAATCTCCCTATGAGCAGCTGACCTGATTATTACTGATTATATAATACCTTTGATACATACCTGCATATGTGTCAACTCACACCCAAGGCCATTTAAAGCAAAGAGATCATTTTTTCCAAGTATAAAAATTTATAGAAATAGGCATTATATAGTTCCAGTATTTCCTAGATTTTAAATTGGGAAGAGTTTTTACTTTTGTGTATTACCTACATATACTTTTAAAGACATGGACTTTTAAAGATTTATCAAGTTTAAATCACTTTTAAAGACATGGGCTTTTAAAGATTTATCAAGTTTAAATCACTTTTAAAGACATGGTCTCATTCTAATCCTTAATATCTATAACGTCATAGATTTGACAACTATGCTAGCTATTTTTTAAATACGTTAAAATATTTCCAAAATATATTAATATAAAGCCATAAATAATAGAATGAAAAGTTGACCCATGAATCACCTAAAATTGTTAACTTATGTAGTATCAGTAATAATAACAGTAAGTAAAATTTGCTGATCTCCTTCCATATGCCAGGCACTTTTCTCAACACTTTCCATGTAATTCTTTGTTTGATTCTCACACTGAGACAGGAGCAGTGTTTATTTTCATTTTTCATAAAGGGAGACTGAGGTGCTAAGAGGTTAAGTAACTCATCCAATTCATTCAGCCAGCGATGAAAGCAAGGATCTGGGTGAGGTGGTGTCCAGACTCCACACTACTCACCGGCCTGCAAGAACAGCACAGGGCATGAATTCTTCCCTTTGGAAACCATTTTACCTGATGAGGAACAATTAGATCATGTCGTTATTTAGCTCCTGTGGTATGTACAGGTGATTTTAAAAACAGAAAACATGCCTCATATCCTTTAGAGGATTGTATTCTAATGTGAAAGATGGGACCTTGGACACTATCTAGTCTAGCATTTTCATTTACAAAAGACCTAAGGATGTGTTCCAGAAAATCAAGTATTTTAAGATCCAAGCTTGTAAAGTGACATTTGTCCAGTGAGCAGAGATGTGCTCACCGATCACTTTCTAATAAGTCTTTGCTTCCTTTTCCTGAGGCATGTATGCTCATTCAGATGCATGTAAAGAAAGAGGATAAATAATTGGTTTATATGTGAGTGTTCTCTCTGACCCAGAGCTATTTTTAACAAGAACAGTTGCCATATGATCTGGTCCAGACTCCGGTTTCTCTAATTAGGGAATGAATAATGGCATCCTATAATTCAAGTAACCAAAAAAGTAAAATTTCCCACTTACTTTCATACAGCTATTTTTTAGTGGTATAACTGAAAAGCAATTTAAATTTATTACTGTTTTAATTTAAATGATTAAGGGTTATGATTGATTCTGAGTAATTATTTTGTTTTCTAGAATAATCTTACATAATTTTTAATTAAATAATGCAAGATTCATCATTAGTGAAGTAATTACTTAATTTGTGCTATAGCCACATCATTGAATACCTGTCATCATTTAAAAGACTAATGTAGGTCTTTATGGTTGACCTGGAAAGATTCCTATGACATACTGTTAAATTCTGATCCTAAAAGATACAGTAGATATTATGAAAATGGCCGAATTTAAAACTTTGCACGTTAGGAGTTTAATATTACCTGGAGAAGTTCTACTTTTGGGAATAGGCTCCTTCTGTAGTACTTACTTGATATCAAAGTTGCTTATGACTTTATAATGCATAATCTAAGACTGACTTTTCTATGCTTATGTTTAAAATCTTTGAAAGTAAGTTCACATGAAAACCTGAGATGAGTTGGGATGGCTCTTGTAGACCCTCCTTCAACCTGGAGTCTCTTCTGTAATTACACCTGTTTTGAGGACTCCTGGAAGGAAGGGTCATCCTGTTCCTGGCCAGTGCATCTCTGGAGCTGATTTTGCAGAGATAACAGGTTAAAAAAGAAGATGACAATTTGCAGGCTATTTAACAGCTTCCAGGTGGGGGTGGGGGTGATGACAGCAGGGAAGAGAGAAGGTAGGTTAGGTCCCTGTGGCCTTGGGAAGACTGGAAAGGAGTGAACCAGGTACTGAGAACTAGCGTGCCTTTCTGGGTTTAAAAGAATGGCTCACACCCATTTCCTAGGGCTCACTGTACTTGAAATTGGATTGTGTGAGTAGGAAAGTGCTTCTTAGCAAGTTTGAAGAAAAAGGTAGTTAGTGAAATAAGAATTCATGTCTGCGCAGCCTGCAGCCTGATAAATCCCATATCCTGGGGCTGGTCAGAAGACCCGGGTCTGACTCCTGGACCATCTGGCCACTCATCTGGATGGGACTTTGTCATCCCTCCTAAGTTTTACTTTCATCTTTAATAAAGGGAACATGATAAGTACCCTGTCTCTGTGAATTGCTGTATCAGATAATATACTGCTAAAAAAATATCCTTTGTTTTACTGTTTTAGATAATGTTACTACCTTTCCAGTCTGATCTCTTGTAATTACCTATGGATCTTCTGGTCCCAAAACAGGTATCTGGTCACTGACTCATGAGTAAACCTTTCATTTTCTAGGCCTCAACCTTTGTTTCTGCAGAGACCTCCTCTCTCTTTTCCTTGTCTAAATTCCCCTGCACTCTTACCTGTTCAAGCTCTAAACCTTTAGTTCTTCTAGTATTCTAATGAAGTAGTCTTAAACTAGTGAACAAGTCTTCCTTTTCTTTTTCTAAATGAGGGACAGAATCCACCCCCAACTCTGGTGTCCTAGAGTCAGCGAATTTCCAGTATGGATTTCCATTAATGCCTTGACATTTCAACTTGCCTGCAGCTAGTCTCCCAGACCAGAGGTCAGAATTAAGCTTTTAACATGGACCTTGGCTCCAGTTGTTTTAGTAGAAAAAGGTTCTGGGCATAGAAGGGAGAAATGGAATACTTCTCAGGTAGATGATGCATTTTTAGAAGTCTGTCATTTAGGGGGAGAGTATTTGATGGAAAATAGATGATTAAAAAAGTGACCTTTTATGTCATTCCAGAAATTATAATAACTTCAGTTTCCAATTTTACATAGATTTGAGATGTAACTTTTCTCTCCTTTGGTTATCAAAATGTAAACAATATAATTTTTCATAGTAGGAAAAAAAGAGCTATGGATTAGGAACCCAGATCAAGGTCCTCATCCTTGCTCATTTAACCTTGTATTTCTCAGTCTATGGACTTGTGTGTCCCTCTTCCCAGATGACCTAGAACAGTTCATCTGATTTCTCAGTTTGGTTCTCACCTGTAAAAGGAGGCTTATGAATGGTTTTTATAACACCCTGAGGTGATATAAGGTGAGAACACAAGAAAATGTGTCAATTGGTTTAGGTTGAGCCATTTTCAAACAGAAGCTAACTTGTTGTCACTTACCAATATTTATTATTCACATTTATCTTTAGGCACCATACTGGACATACCTTTTATGTGCACTGGGACTCTTTATCTACCAGTCACTGGATGCTATTGATGGGAAACAAGCCAGAAGAACAAATTCATGCTCTCCTTTAGGGGAACTTTTTGACCACGGTTGTGACTCTCTTTCCACAGGTAAAGTAGTGAATTAGTGAAGGTTTTTCCGATTTTTTTAAAGTAATAGCTTAAAAACTAACAAGAACTGAGCCGTTTGGTCAACTTTTTGGATAGGCATACATTTGGGGGCAAATTTTCAGTGTATTTTGACAGTATGTTCAAAAATTAATTTTGTTTGGTGTACCTTATTGTGATGCCAAGGTTACATACCCTAAAACTGTATTTCTAAACATGGCAATTATTTCAGTAATTACTTTTAATTCTTAACGGTTCTTAAACCTTGTTTCTTTCAGTATTTATGGCGGTTGGAGCTTCGGTTGCTGTGCGCTTAGGAACTCATCCTGACTGGTTGTTTTTCTGCTCTTTTATTGGAATGTTCATGTTTTATTGTGCTCACTGGCAGACTTATGTTTCAGGCGTGTTGAGGTTTGGAAAGTAAGTATGGTTTTTAAGTTGTACATATTTTAAATATAATTCAATTTATTTTTACAATCTGTTATACTTTATCCATAAGAAGAACAAAGCTTCAGTTAGGAATTTAAATTATCTTTTCATTTATTAGAGCATGGATAAATGCTACAGCTTAATTTAAGTCTTGCAGGGATTCTGCATATAATAAAGTTACGTATTTGACAGTAATTTTATTTTTTCCTCACTTTTCCAACTTAGTAGCTAACTAACCCAAGCTTACATTATACAGGAGAAAGAGAAAAATAAAGGATCTGTATAATGTAGAACAAGGATATGCAGTACTTAAGTAAACAGCATTTGACTTATATAATAAAATAATGAAATATGGAATCTAAGGGTCCTTTTTGGTCGCTCTTCATGTACCCAAAAAGGGGCACCCGTTACATCAGTCATCAAACACAGATAATTGTGAGACTCCTCAGTTGTGGTAGACAATTGATGCGATAATGTAAAAGCACCTTGAAAATGTTAGAGATAAACATCAGATGATAAATATGCCTCTGATGCCTCTTTCTTAGACATCAGGAAACAGCACACAAAGCAAGAATTCAATTTTGTTTTCCTCTTTCCCATCAGCTCCCTCTCTGCCTAATCCTTCAAAACTGTCCGCCATTGACTCATTCTCAGCTCTGCCTTCCCATATCTACTGATTCTTTGTAGTCCTGCTTTATTGCTGCATAGGAGAAACAGTTCTGGAAAAACAAAAAACAAAAAACCTCTGATGATACTAAAAGTATCATCAGGAGAAGCCCAAGTCTATGAATCATGTAACAGAAGGAAGGCCATAGGCAACTCATCACATTGATTCTAAATTATGGAATAATTGCAGTACAACCTCATGTGCTTACATGTTTCAGGCACTATTCTAAGTGCTTTACATGCATTAGCTCATTTATTCCTCACGGTAACCCTGTAAGGCTATTATTACCCACTGTACAAATGAGGCAGAGAGATTCTGTAACTTTCTTACACTGCTATTAAGCGTAGAGCCAGGATTAAAACTCAAGTCCGTTTGACTCCAAACTCCACACTCTTAGCGACTGTTGTTCAGTTCCCTGGGACCAGCAATGTAATAGATTCTGTGGAAGGATACAAAATGCATTTTTAAAAAAATTCCCGTTTTAGGATATATATATCAAGGGGATGATATAATACTTCTGTGACACTGCTAATACAGACCATTGCCAAGTGTAAACTGTCTTGCTCTAGGTTTCCATAAGGACTGAAGAAACCCTAAGTAAGGAGAAGTTAATTGTAGGTTGAATTAGTTTAAGAACACTTTTATGGAAAATTTGACTCTTTTTTTGATTCCCTATCTACTGATCAAGAACCCAAGGATCAAAACGCCTGGTTAAAAATTCAAGGCAACTATGTAAAATAAGAATCTGTATCTATTTATAAATTAAGATATGCCAAAATAGAAAAGTAGCTTTGCAAAATCTAATGCATTTTAACTTGCTGAACTTCCTATGGTAAACTAGAGTAATAAAATAATGCAGTGCTCTGGTTAATTATTATTACTGTTGTTACTATTTAATGACTAACATTTTACCTTTTTGGCTTCTAACTTCATTAAAAATCTTTCTAGCGTAGTTGTAAATTTTACATTAATTTGCTATTGATTGAGAGCCTATTGTGTGCCCAGAATGGGAGATACAAAGATTTGTTACTTGTGGGTGGACTCTGCCAGACAGATTGGAGTAAATCTAGGCAGAACCATGAGGAAAGAAAGTACTCAGAACTTTAGGGAAATAACTATTGTGATGGAGTTCGCAGCACATAGGGGACAGAAGGAAATCCTGCAGTGTTTGGGCAGGGGTGGAGGGGTGGGGACAGCCATTTAAAATACTAACACTGGAGAGATGCCTCAGTTGGTTGAGCATCCAACTCTTGGTTTTGGCTTATGTCATGGTCTCTTGGTTTTGGCTTAGGTCATGAGCCCTGCATCTCTAACAGCTAACAGAGCAGACCTTGCTTAGGATTCTCTCTCTCTCCCTCTCTCTCTTCCCTTCCCCCTCCCCACCCCCCCCACTGTCACTGTCTCTCTCAAAATAAATACACTGGGGCAACTGGGTGGCTCAGTGGTAAAGTGTCTGACTTCGGCTCAGGTCATGATTTCGCAGTCCATGAATTTGAGCCCCATGTCGGGCTCTGTGCTGATAGCTCAGAGCCTGGAGACTGCTTCTGATTCTGTGTCTCCCTCTCTCTCTTCTCCTACCCTGCTTACACTCTGTGTGTGTGTGTGTGTGGGTGGGTGGGTGTGGGTGTGTGTCAAAAATAAATGTGAAAAAAAATTTAAATATAAATAAACTAAAAGAAAATAAATAAAATACTAACACTGGATTGCAGAGATCCTAAACCCTATAGTTTATTATCACTTTGACAAGGTAAAAATATCATGGAGCTTTGAGTAGGATAGACTGATGTTTCAGCTTAACATTACAAGAAGGATCTATATGTAGTACATTGCACCTTTGGAAATGCTTACAAACTATGTCAGTATCAATGGTCTGTTGGTTAGGATGGATTTCCTGAAAATTTGTCACTGAGAGGCTAAATTATTTTTAAAACATTTAATTTCAGCATAGTTAACATATAGTATTATATTAGTTCCGGTGTATGATATATAGTGATTCAGCAATTCTGTACATTAGTCAGTGATCATCATGTGCTTTTAATCCCCATCACCTATTTCACCCATCCCCCCGCCCACCTTCCCTCTGGTAACCATCAGTTTGTTCTCTTTAACTGAGTCTTTTTTTGGTTTTTCTCTTTTTTAGTTTGCTTGTGTTTTATTTCTTAAATTTACATGAGCGAAATAATATGGTATCTCTCTTTCTCTGACTTCTTTCACTTAGCATTTTACCCTCTAGCTCCATCTATGTTGTTGCAGATGGCAAGATTTCCTTCTTTTTATGGCAGAGTAATATTCTTGTGTGTGTTTGTGTGTATCTCATATCTTCTTTATCCATTTATCTATTAAGAGACTTAATTTTTACAGTATTTATATTATTGGAATACAGAAGAGAAGTAGAAATGCTATACTACTTGTGGATATTTTCATGGTTACCTGTTATATCTTTTGAAAATACGTGGATTTCAATGTAAATATGAATTTGTTACCTTGAATTAGATCATTTAAACTATAAAGTATTAATAGGTGTTTTTAACTATACTTTTTAACTGTTAAAGATTTTTTTAGTCAGTGGTACATTAGTTAGTATTTTCCTTAGCACTGTATAGAATTATAGTTAAAATTTGTCTCTATACTAATGCTTGCCATGCGAGATAAGGCATATTTTATTTATAGCATGTTTGCTCTCCTGTAGCGAATATCTTATGTAATTCAATAATAGAGCAATGCTTTAAAGCTTAATCTTAAATCCTAAACCATGTCCAATGTTCAGTTGTATTGTGCCCTATTTTGTTATTTACATGTGAACATTTAGACTTGGTGTTAATTTTCTTTTATTTCAAAAGCATGAGAATTTCCATGTGGCATTATGGAAAAAAAATTACGGTAAAGGAGTAGTTTCTACCCCTACCCTCCACCCGTTGGTGGACTAATAACATGCAGTTAAAAACTAAAACACAAAAACAGACAATAAAATAAAGTCCTCAATATTTCATTTAATTCAACAAATACAAAATTACTGCGTCATTATCACATAAGTTTTTAAATGTTTAGTCTCAATTTCTTCACTCCTTGCAGACTGGTAACTAATTCTAGATCACACTTTGAATAGCACTGTTGTAGACTGTCCGCCATGATAACAGTTTGGGGATTAAGGATATACTTATACAATATCCCCAATGCCCATCTTTCTTGGATTTTTAAAGTCTTTTTTTGGATCCAAATTTTAAAAACTTGGACCCATTAATGAGTTCTCTTTGTAAACTGTTATACAGAATATTCTTTTAATTTAAATATATTAGGCATAATATATTTTTCAAGCTTCAACTATTTCTTCACAGTTCAAATATTTGAGTATTTGGCGAGTGATTCTCTTGTTTGATTATATCCTTTCAGCTTTCTTGTTTCCAGACTCAAGAACTGTCGTTTAGGGAGAAGGAAGCTTTGAGTTTAATATAAAATCTGTGAGGCGAATGATGCATATGTGAAACCCAGGTTCCTAGCTCAATCCTCATATGCGTCATTTAGTTCATTGAGAGAAAATTTATTCTATAATCCCTA
This sequence comes from Crocuta crocuta, assembly GCF_008692635.1. Lineage (NCBI taxonomy): Eukaryota > Metazoa > Chordata > Mammalia > Carnivora > Hyaenidae > Crocuta > Crocuta crocuta. Next base: position 705,591 of record NW_027531504.1, on the reverse strand, counting down.
CCAGCTTTCCTAGTTGCTTCTGGTCACTAGTCATACCCTGGGAAAATTATGGATAATTTAGTGTAATTCTACCCTTCTTACTGGAAAAGAGCACAGAACTCTGGTAATAAGTTGTAAGTATAGTGGGAAGAGAGCTGGCCCTGAACGCATTTTCCTGTGGCAATATTCAGCTGTTCCAGTACAGGCATGGAAAAACTGTTTCTGTTTCCCTCTCCAAAAAATGATTTATTGGTATAATTTATAGCTCATAAGACTCATAATAGATGCTCAGTAATTGTTAGTACCTTTCTTCCTTTTTCTCTACAAAGTACTACATGTTATACTATTAGGCTTACATTTTTGAACCAGCTTGACTATTTCTCCATTCAGATTGGAGGCCTTGGTTTGTCTGCCACTGATCTTACAAAAAACAAAGCAAAACAAAAACTGGATATCATTGTTTATATTTTCCTTTTCTTTGTGGTTTAATGTTCAGTTCACCTTCTCCTCCTAACTGCCCCCAAAGTAACATAGTCTGGAAGTCTTTTCTTCCCTGCCTGGTTTTAATTTATCATCTAATCACACTACATGTCTTATATTTGCTGAGCAGTAAGTATTCCTAGAACATCTGAAGACTCCAGGGCATCAAAGGAGAGATGTCAAGTAGGTAGACGGATATCAAAACCTGGAGCTCAGAAAAAAATTATATGAATTTGGAGATAGGGATTTTGAGGTCCTTAGCCTATAGATGGTAGTCTAAATATAGATAAAATTGTTCAGAAAACCTAAAAGGAGAAAAGATGGAATTCTGGATATAGTAGCATTTCAGATATGGAAGAAGCAGCAATCTAGGAAGGAACATGAGAAGAGCTTCCAGCAAGGCAGGAGAATCAGGAGAGAGCATGGAATAAATAAGAACATAGCAGAACATTTCGAGAAAGAGGGAATGATCAGCATTTTAAATAGTGCAGAGAAATTATCCAAGATATTAACTGAAATGGATTTCTTACATTTGATCAATTGAAAGTCATTGTTTCCCTTAAACAATTTTAGTAGAATGGGGCCAAAAAACAGACTACAGTAAATTAAGCAGCAAATATGAAGAGGAGGAAATTACAAATGAAGACCACTTTTTAGTTAGCCTGTTTATGGAGCAAAGGAGAAGAGGGGTTAGTAGCTTCAGAGAATACAGACTAGAGACTGATGTTGGTTGGTTTTGCAGAGTTTTTTTTTTAAAGAAACTTAACATGTGCATATATTAGGGAAAAAAATGTCTGTGGAAACAAAAAAACTATAGTGGCTATTAGTAACCTAATAAGGAAAGCTGTTTGAATTTTCCCTAGTTTTCAAGTGAAATTCACTTGGGAATATTTAAGAATTTGTCCTGAGTTATCTGGTTGTTTTTATATTATTCTAATTTTTCTTCATTACAAGATTACTACATGATTGTTATTTAAAAATTCAATAATTCAAACATTATTCAATTCAAAAAATTCAATTCAAACATTACATAAGTACATAAAGTAGAAAGTAAAATCCTTTTGTAACTTCAATGATAATTGCTCTCAGCAATTTTATACATGCTATACAAGCTTTTTTCCTCTGTGCATATCCTCGTGTTTACCTGTATGTGAGCACATGCTGTTCAGTGGTCTCAGTTCCACAGTGTAAATTGATAATTCAGTGATGGAACTAAAGGTACAAATAAGCTAAGCTTATAAAGATTCTTACACCTTTGATATTTAACATATGGTTACTGATCTTCATATTTAGGAATTTTATTTACAAACATCTTTTCTATTCTTTGTCCTTCGTCTTTAGAGTGGATGTAACCGAAATTCAGGTAGCTTTAGTGATGGTCTTTGTATTGTCTACACTTGGAGGAGCAACAATGTGGGACTATACGGTAAATCTGAATATTTAAATTTATATTTAAGTACTTTACAAATATTTAGGAAAATGCATTGTTAGTTTTCTTTAGAATTCTTCATATTGTATTTAACGGTCATACCACTTCTTAACCTTTTTTTCTTCATTTTATAATTTTGCTATCCCTATATACCTTATTATGGCATTTTTCCCTATGCATGAATATATTATCACAAAGAAAATGACCCCATTGCCCTAATACAAAATTTAACATGCTAGTGGAACTACCTTTTCTAGGCTAAAATTTATCACATAAAATAGATATATAAAAGTAAATTCCGTAAAATATTTTCTGTTTGAAACTTTCCCTCAATATTAGGAAAGAAAAGTTAATAATTTGCATTTTTTACAATCTACTATGAGGTAAAGTTTCCCATATTAAGGATTGTTTTTATTTTCTGCTTGGTTGGCATCAGTGTTTTGGTAAAAGTTGACTCTAAGGAGGCCACTGTGATAAATTCATGCTTTGCATAGAACGAGAATTTATAAAGAAATAAATGATTCCATCTTTAAAACCTAAGCCCATAACACTGGCTGACTCACAACCTCATGCCATAGAGTTAAGAATAAGAAGAATAATATCAATAGCCAACAACTAACATTCATTGAACATCTTATGTTCCCACAATTTAGCATCACTGTTTTATCTGACCCTCAGTACAATACCCTGAAGTAGATACTATCATTATTTTGTTGTATAAGTAAGTCTTAGAATGATTAACTAATTTGTCTAAGGACACATAGCTAGTAAGTACTGGAATTAAGAAGACTAATTCCAGACTCTAGGTTTTTAATCACTCATATATATATTATATATATATGTGAGTGTATATATATATATACCTCCGGTAAAAATAGTAAGAGATACAAAACTAAACATACTCTTACCATAGGATCCAGCGACTGTGCTCCTTGATATTTACCCAAATAAGCAGAAAACTTATGTCCACACAAGAACCTGAACATGGATGTTTACAGCGGCCTTATTCATAATTGCCAAAACATGGAAGCAATCAAGATGTCCTTCAGTAGGTGAATGGATAAATTATGGTACATGCAGGCAATGGAGTATTATTCAGCGTTAAAAAGAAAGCACTATCAAGACATGAAAAGACATGGAGGGACCTTAGATGCATATTACTTAGTGAAAGAAACCAGTCTGAGAAGGTGGCTGCATATTGTATGATTCCAAATATATGCCATTCTGGAAAAGGCAAAATGATAGAGACAGTGAAAAGATCAGCAGTTGCCAGAGTTTACGGGTGAAGGAGGGTTAATAGAAAAAGCACAGGGGATTTTTAGGGCAGTGAAACTATTCTGGTATGATACTATAATGGTGGATATCTGTCATGCGTTTGTTCAAACTCATAGAATGTATATACCACCAAGAGTAAACTGTAATGGAAACTATGGACTTTGGGTGGTAATATTCAGGATAGGTTAATGCATTATAACAAATATTAACACTCCAGTGGAGAATGTTGATAGTATAGGATACCCTGGGGGTTGAGGGTAGAGAGTAAATGGGGACTTCATGTATTTTCCACATAATTTTGTCATGAATCTAAAATTGCTCTAAAAATTAATTCCATTAAAAAACAGTGAGATTTCTCTGAGGCATTTAGTTTCAGAATTGCCAGCTACAGTTCATATCACTGGGCTCAGACTTGGAGCATATTTTTAAGTAGTGGTACATTTCCTGAGACATTCATATTCCTTCTCATCCTGTAAGAATGATAGAATCAAGGATATGCCACTATAGGCCTCTAAAATATACATACTAGAAGGATGCAGTGTGTCTTTTATATTAGCTGCCTAGCTAGTTCCCATAAAAAGGTGAATGTTGACCAAGAGGCAGTTAGCTTATTTATTAAGTCAGATGTGGTTGTCTTAAATTTAATTCTGATTTAGTTATAATAGGGAAGAATTTAATTTAATCTTAAAATCATTTCATTCAATATTTTGGCAATACCATAGGAAGAAAGCACACCTGCTTATTCTTAACAAGAATACTTTTTTAGATGTAGATTTTCTAAATTTGTTCATTTGTAGTTTCCACAAATGTTGGTATAATATTTCAGTCTATTTTCAAAACACATTAACCTATAGCTTTTGGCAATTTATTATTACTGTTTTTTAAATCCTTTGCTGCCTTTGGAAGTTTTCTTGAACAGCAAATTGACCAACAGGTAAATATACCGCTAGAGATTTAATCCTGGATATTAACTACACAAAATTCTTGCATGCACACACACTGTGATATTTGTCACATTCTTGATGCAGATCATGGTGTCTGACTTTTCCTGTGATGCTGCCTTTTAGAGGTACTAAATGCAAGTGAACTATCATTTTTCATGTTTAAGTCAGATGAAGGCTTGTGAGATTAAATATTTCATCACAGTTATATAAGTAGACTTCCCTGAATTTGGTGGATTCATTTTTCACTTAATGAATAAAACCATAAAAAAAAATTTACCGCTTTGGGCTACATCCAGGAGTTAAGGTTTGATTATATAAGAAAAAGGATAGCTTAATGTACAGGGCCATATCATAATGTTTCCTTACTCTTTAATAGGAAAAGAAATTCTATTTTCTTAATGATTTGTTTCTTTCCTCTACTCCTAAAGATACCCATTCTAGAAATAAAACTGAAGATCTTTCCAGTTCTTGGAGTAGTAGGTGGAGCAATATTTTCCTGTTCAAATTATTTCCATGTTATCCTCCATGGTGGTGTTGGCAAGAATGGATCCACTATAGCAGTAAGATATTAATTTCATCATCATTTATTATAAATTTTATTGTAAGCTTTATTACTACCAGATACAGAAATACTAAAAATATGCCGATGTTCCAAGAACAGGGAAGGGAATTCTAAATATCTTTCTTTTTAGGCATGTAATACAAAAACATTTTAAAACATTTTAACTGATAAAGCATTTTTCCTCTTTTCTATAGCCTTTTTCTTAGTAGACTTTTCTGGCATTCTATTTAATCATCTACTGTCTCATTACCATACATAACTAAGAGTTGCCATTTGTTTTCTTGCATATTGTGCCTTACACTAATAAGGGAGAGAAGGAGGGAATGAGTTCCTGATTTAATAGTGGGAAAGTTGCCAAAGGTCATGGTTTCACATACAGGGAAATTTATTACTCATGAAGTAAATTTTATTGAAATTTCACTGAAATGTATTTTTAAAAATAATTCTACTATTGGAGCACCTGGGTGGCTCGGTCAGTTGAGCATCTGACTTAACCTAGGTCATGATCTCACGGTTCATGGGTTTGAGTCCCTCATCAGGCTCTGTGCTGACAGCTCAGATTCTATTTCTGGAGCCTTTCCAGATTCTGTGTCTTCCTCTCTCTTTGTCCCCTCCCTCCNCATAAACATTAAAACATTTTTTAAATTATTCTAATATTTTAAAAGGTAAAATTTTAAACCTTAATTCTTAAGTTGAATAGGTACAGTGTGTTTCTGGTTTTTTGCTTTTTTTAAAATGTGATTTATTGTCAAATTGGCTTACATACAACACCCAGTGCTCATCCCAACAAGTGCCCTCCACAGTGCCCATCACCCATTTTCCCTCTCCCCCAGCCCCTGTCCACCCTCAGTTTGTTCTCTGTACTTAAGAGTCTTTGGTGGTTTGCCTCCCTCCCTCTGTTTGTAACTATTTTTCCCCCTTCCCTTTGCTCATACTATAATACTTTTGTATTTATATATTTTTTTAAAACTTCAGTACTTTTATGTGGGAAAGGGTCAGAATTCCTGCCAGCTTTTAAAGCAAATATAATATCTGTGTTTTTAAAAAGCCATATTGTCATCTTTAAGATAAATATAAGAAGATAAAGGGGCACCTGGGTGACTCAGTTGGTTAAGCATTTGGCTCTTGATTGCAGCTCAGGTCATGATCTCACAGTGGTTCCTGGGATCAAGGCCAAGTCGGCACTGGCCGACTTGGGATTCTCTCTCCCACCCCTCCCCACCTCTCTCTGTCTCTCAAAATAAATTAATAAACATTAAAAACAAACAAAAAACATAAGAACATAAGTACTTAGTCCAGTGATGTCATCATCTGCCAAAACATTGCCTTTTTAGAATCATTTGAGCTGTAATTTACTCTTTGATTTCCTTGGTATTGTAGTTCAAAATTTCTTTCCTTTAAGGATAGATTTGATTTTGGGGCGCCTGGGTGGCTTAGTCGGTTAAGCGTCCGACTTTCGCTTAGGTCATGATCTCGCGGTTCGTGGGTTCGAGGCCCGCGTCGGGCTCTGTGCTGACTGCCAGCTCAGAGCCTGGAGCCTGTTTCAGTCTGTGACTCCCTCTCTCTCTGACACTCCCCTGCTCACGCTGTCTCTCTCTCTCTCTCTCTCCTAGAAATAAATAAAACATTAAAAAAAAAAAAAGGATAGATTTGATTTTGAGAAAAAAAGACAGTCGTATGGAGCCAGGTTTAATAAATAAGAGTAATAAACATGAAATATGGCATTTTTAGTAAAATAAGTCTCATTCTCTTAAATGACTTATAAACTGGCTCTCAAGACAATTTTCAAAGGAATCCACATAATTCATAAATTATCAATATTTATGAATACACATCATGTACATAATTAAAAAGCAAAATATAAAACATAGATACATAAGTCCTGATATGTTTGGAAAAATTAATTTGTCATTTTCTGCAGTTTTTCAGTTGATCTCTGGACAGCACTGTGCATGAGGTGCTTATAAATACTTGTTGCTTGACCATAGATGATAAAAATAGAATACTACCTGGAACATGAATTCCACTAAAGAAAATAAAATTTAGTTAGGATCAGTGTCCACTTTAAAGAATATTTTATTAAGAAATCATTGATTACATTTTGAAGGAAGATAAAAAATCAAACACTATGGCTAAGAAGTAGTTGATTTCTAACTTAAACTGGTGCTTTTCCAGTGTTTTTAGCAGCAGATTTTCTTGAATAAAATCTACAGAACCATAATACAGATAAAAGCACTATTTTATTAGTCTAAATTTTTATAATTTATTAACATATAGTATACATAGTGTTTTATTATGTATATGATTTTATAGCATTTATAATATTACTTTAATTTTATAGTAAATTCTAACCTATAACATGTAAACAATAAGAATAAGGCTGTTTTAATGAATAAACTTAAATTAGTAGTTATAGATTTAGTAAGCCTCAGTACCAAATTTCAATATTTTGTTTGGATAAACATTACTGAGAGAATCCTGATTCACATAGATAAAAACGTAATGGGTTGGATTTACAGTGTTATACACTGTAGGCATTTGCATTTGCAGTCTAAATGGAAAAAAAGGTGAGAGTGGGGGATGTTGGTATATAGACCAGGGCAGAATTAAACTTCCTTTTTTTTTTTTTAATATTTTTTTTATTTATTTCTAGGAGAGAGAGAGAGAGACAGCGTGAGCAGGGGAGGGTCAGAGAGAGAGGGAGATACAGACTCTGAAACAGGCTCCAGGCTCTGAGCTGGCAGTCAGCACAGAGCCCGACGCGGGGCTCGAACCCACGAAC
>NW_027531504.1:696260-697839 GCF_008692635.1 Crocuta crocuta | reverse complement strand
ACAGAGCCCGACGCGGGGCGCGAACCCACGAACCGCGAGATCATGACCTAAGCGAAAGTCGGACGCTTAACCGACTAAGCCACCCAGGCGCCCCCAGAATTAAACTTCCTAATCAATGGTTAAGATATTTTGTAGAACTGGCAGGTTGGGATGCCTTGCTATCTCAGTTGATCAAGCATGTGACTCTTGATCTCAGGTTTATAAGTTTGAGCCCCTTGTTGGATGTAGAGATTATTTAAAAATAAAATCTTGGGGTGCATGAATGGCTCAATCAGTTAAGCGTCTGCCTTCAGGTCAGGTCATGATCTCCCAGTTTGTGGGTTTGAGCCCTGTGTCAGGCTCTGTGCTGACAGTTCAGAGCTTGGAGTTTCAGATTCTGTGTGTGTGTCTCTCTCTGCCCCTCCCCCACTCATGCTCGGTTTCTCTGTCAAAAATAAAACATTTTTAAAAATTAAATAAAACATTAAAAAATTTTAAAAAAGCTTTATTTCAATATGTGCACAAAAATATGTTAATTTGGCAATCCAAATATTGGATTTTTGTATAGAATAGCTCATATTGTTACTTTTTTTTGTATAGATCATATTGTTACTTTTTAATGGTTATTAGTTTAAAATATGTGGTGTATATAAAACTGAAATCAAACATTTATGGCACTGTATTACCTCTTTGTAACCCTATAGTTTTGTGGAAGTTTGAAGGCACAGTTAAGATCTAGATACTCCTTTAGGCCATGGACATTATACTTCTTCTTTAGGTCTTTAGTTCTTAACACAAAATAGATGTTCAGAAAATGTTTGCACTGTGATAAATGCAGTGCTAAAATATGATCCTGATTTTCTGATTTATCTATCCCTTAGGGCACTAGTGTCTTGTCACCTGGACTCCACATAGGAATAATTATTATATTGGCAATAATGATCTATAAAAAGTCAGCAACTAATGTGTTCGAAAAGCATCCTTGTCTTTATACCCTGATGTTTGGATGTGTCTTTGCTAAAGTCTCACAAAAATTGGTGGTAAGAAATTATTTTAATTTATGTTTCATGATATAAATAATATACTTGGTCCTCAAATACAAAGCTGGAAACTATTTCATACAATGGTTAGGTTTTTAATGGTGTTATCATTACAATAAATAGTTAGCTATTCATGCTCTAAGTAAAACTGTGAATGAGTTAATGTTATATTCAGGGAGATAATTTCCTTTTTGTAAGGTAAATTCTTTTAATTATCCATTTAGCTGTAACTAGCAACTATAACTTTCTGATATCAAGGAATTTAAATATTGGGAACTTTAACGAGCTACCCAATCATAATTTGAGAAGTTTTAGAATCAGTGTTTCCAGATCAAATGTGAGATTAAATGGTCTCTTTATCTTTGCCTGAATAGTGAATTAAAGTTATAGTTCTGTCCTGAAAAATAAAAGCTAAAATATTTAAAATTTAATAGTGAAATTATTTTGTTTACTTTTTTATAGATAGCTCACATGACCAAAAGTGAACTGTATCTTCAAGACACTGTCTTTTTTGGCCCAGGTCTTTTATTTTTAGACCAATACTTTAATAATTTTGTAGA
>NW_027531504.1:662396-696059 GCF_008692635.1 Crocuta crocuta | reverse complement strand
GAATATGTTGTTCTTTGGATAGCAATGGTAAGTTCTTTTCTGCTAAGATTTTTATTTGTTTTTAATAGATGTCAGATAACCCTATGCTTAAGAGTCATTTCAGTGAGATAGCAGATAGCCTTACTGTCTAGTTTATACTGTAAATGTTTCTGAATATTAAAAATTTACTCCTTTTAAGCCATTAATCATTTTTCTGTGTGTATAGAAATGGCCCACATTATCTGGAGATCAGGCTTTCAACAGCTTAAATCTTTAAAAACACAACTGTGTACCTTAAAAATAGATCTTTCTCCCCTACTGAAAATGACTTCTCTCTACCGAGACAACTGTAAATACTTATTAAGTATCTTACTTATTCAAGCTTGTTAGAATTATACCGAACTTATAGCGGGTAACTGGTAAATTAGATGGAGTTAGTGTTAGCAAAGGTGGGTACTTCTTGCATCAAGAACTGTCAGTTAATATTGAAAAAACAAAACAGAAAAGACAGTATTACCAAGTATGGAATTCTGAAACCATTTTGTGCTAAAATTAAGCAACCTGATGTACCTGTATGGCTCATGAGGACATTATATCAATAATGATGATTCATCAAGCAAAGGTTAAATTCTCATTGCCTATGTCCTGCTTAAGAAAGTGGTATATAGGTAATATATATATTAGTTTCTATTCAAAATGATTATAAAACATATAAAGCTTCTTGAGAGAGAAGCTCTAGCCATCTGAGGAAAAGAAAATCATTGTTGTTACACCTTAATCACAAACATGGATAAAGGGAGCATTATTCAATTTTTATTTTATTGAGATATTGTCTTTATGGTCTTCAATTAATAGTGGTTCTGAACAGCTTTGCGTTATTTTCCCCTACCTCCGGACCTCAGTGACTTTCACCTAATTGTTAGTGATATATAAACACATACTAAAGTGTACTAAAAGAAATCTGTCAGTGAATCTCTTGATAATTTGAATAATTTACCCTATTTGTTAGATTTAAGCATTAAAATATATCTGTTCTGTGCATGGACCACTGTACATCTGATGATCCTTTATGCTAGGTTCTATAGTATTATTCTTTTTCTGGAGTAAATAGTTTAATATCCATTCATGGTCCCTTCAAAAGTCTTCCATTCTTCAAATGGCAGTGAGATATAAATCTTAATACTTGGAAGTTTTTCAGGCAATAGTCTAAAAAGTGTTTGAAAATCAGAATAATTTTCTTTAATTTGCTATTTGCCATACATAATTTTAGGGCTCCAAAACAATCTAAATTTTAAAAATAGAAGGTAATTATTCAAAATATCCAAATAGTCAACGTAGGGTTTCTTTTACTAAAGTTAAATGTACATTGCCAAATAGAATTGTTAATGTAATTAAAACATCAGGTGTGAAAAATTAAAGCAACAGGGTGCGTGGCTGGCTCAGTGAGTGGAGCATGCAACTCTTGATCTCAGGGTCGTTGAGTTCAAGCCCCACTTTGAGCATGGAGCCTACTTAAAAAAAATAATTCAAACACTTATTTTGTAATGAGTTGGACTGGTTTATGCCAGTGGTAGAGATTATGGTGATGAAGGCAAATTGAACTTTTCTCTAAAACACTATGTGGATCACAATTAAAAAACAACAAAAAAACATGTGGATGACAATTAAAATAACAAAAGCCATAAGGTTCTTGCTTTAGAGAGAAAAAGGTCAAATAGAGCTTTTCAAGTAAATGATACATCAGGGAGATTTTCCCCTCATGGGTGAGAATTCCTTCTCCACTGGCAGAGCTGCGAGCTTCCTTTTTCTGAAAGGAAGCATATGCCCTTGGTCTCTAGTAAACTTTTGAGAGTGTGCCTTTCTCCTTAATTTTGTATTCAACACATTTTGTATATATCTTTCCTCAACTATAGCGTCTTTTCCAGGCCTTTCTTACAACCATCTCAAAGGAAAAAGAAATGTATGTGATGGGATGATTTTATTAAGTGACTGATAGTCCCTTCTAATAGAAAATTTATGACTTTGTTGTACAGCAGAAAATTGAAAGAATGTGGAGTCAGAGGATGAGTTCTGTTACTTTCAAGCTTTTGTATTTTTGTCTAGGCCTTTTACCATTCTGAGCTTCAGTTTTTGTAACTGTGAAATACCCTGCATGTTCCAGAGGATTATAGTGAGGTCCAAATATGAGATATATGAAAGTACGTGAAAATGTAGTATTTTTGTTGAAGAATTTAGGTTAAAGTTCGAGATCTGCAGGGTGGGATAGGGAGGGGGACAGAAAAATAGCTACTGCTTCAGAAAAGATAGACCTTAATCCATTTTATTTTTTGCTTCCAAAGGTCATTTCTTCATTTGATATGATGATGTACTTTAGTGCTTTGTGCCTGCAAATTTCAAGACACCTTCATCTAAATATCTTCAAGACTTCATGTCATGAAGCACCTGAACAGGTTCACAAGCATATTGACTAATAGCCCAAGGAAAAGAGGAGAAGCAGTTAGGGGAACCTATGAGTGAAGGAAATTCCCCTTTGCAGGAGGCTAGTATACAATAAATAAGGTTATATTTGAATGAAAAATATTAAGTCCTGTAGATTCCATTATATATTTATTTCAGTTGTGAATCCCTCATTGTATATCGACATTTTTGATCATAGGTATTTACCAGAGTATTACAATATATAAATTAAAAACAAAACCAAAGAAAGAAATTTCAGTTTTCTGAGGATAAGAAAGTAAACCACTGTGGTTCTAAAGATGAGTCTTTTTATCTCAAAAATCCTTATCAGATACTTTGGGTTTCCATTGCTAAGGGATTACATAAAAGTTTAGGACTTAAAGGATTTTAGCTATCTTAAGGGCAATGCTTACTTTAATTGCTAAAAATTGACAAGTAAGTTCATAACACTGCATAAATTCATAGATTGTAATACAGTAATTGAGTCATATGTAAAGAAATGATTTCTTTTAATTAGCCATTTTTCAAAAGAGGTATGTTAATTACTGTTCTATAAAAGGAAATACTTGCTTGCAACTAGAATTTAAATGGGCTACTAGAATTTTCCATAATTTGTGTTTACTAAAAGGAGTTTGTCTTACCAGTTCAGAAAACAAATGAATCTTTATACATCATTCCTTGATATTCTGATTTAAAATTTCATTGTCACAAAAAAGTGGACATTAAACATTCCCTTTTATGAATCCTTAAACAGCAACGAAAGCACAGTTGACTTAAGAAAATTAGTAGTTTATGAAAACATGGCCATATCTTCCCTTTAGAATATCAGCCAAATTAACCTCAAATACACATGGACTCATGAGGATAGGAGGATGATATAATTATCACTTGAACCATCACTAAATACATTATGTACTGATTCTTATCTTTCCACTCACTTAAAAGTATTTATGTTGCTCATTATGAAAATTGGAACTACTACAAGGATTGTTGTGATTCACACTCCCATCTTACCTTATTTTTAATTTTATCCAACAGTCTGTAGACCATAAGCCATACGATGAAGTAATCAAAATTAAAGGGGAAATGAACACATACTATATCTTAGGCAATAAAAAGGCATATTGAAAAAATAGTGAAAGGTGATATTCCTTAAAAGGATAAAATATGTAAATTAAGTACATAGAAATCACTCTGCAGTACTTATTTTGCCTCTATTGGTAAACTTTTTAAAGTGTTTGGATAGGACTTTTTAAAGTATTTGAATAATACTTAAGATTTACATTCCAACTTTGGCTTAAAAAGGGAAGTCCTTTACACAATGCAAAAATGCTTAGGAACTGTCTCCTTAGATAATCATTAATTTCTTTCTGTATAACTTATCACAGTTAGAAAAAGAGAATCAGTATGGACTTATTTTTTAAGACTTGGAAAACCTTAAAACTAAGGTAAAGGTGGGTAATAAGGGCAAAAATTAGAATTTAAAACATGGAAAAACAGGAGAAAATCACTCCTTTTCCCCTAAGAGGATATTTGTGTTTTGATTGATTCAATAAATGTGAAACAATTAAATATTAAATCAAATGTTTCATATGTTATGTTTTAAAAAATGAACACTTTTAGAGACAAGGTATAAAATTAACTGCTCAAGTTTGGAAATGAATGTAATCAAACTTCTGTATACTTAATGAATATTAAACCTGAAAAACAAAATATTTTCTAGGTAATTTAAAGACCATTATGAAGTATTTAAACCATAAGTAATTAGGTATGTTAGATATACTTTTAATCATTACTAAGGGCATGTGTCATTTAATTGTGGACCAAGCCTGATTAAATGCCATTTTGATGTCTTTGTGGAAATGACATATTCACAAATCCACATCTTAAAACTGATTATTTATAGATCTTGTTTGGTTTTCTTAATAGTTTTTAGCGGTTTATTTATGAACAGAAACCTAGGTTGCTTTTAATAAATTTAATAAGTCAATAGAATAGATTTTCTTTTGAAATCTTAATTAGAATTGGTTGTGTAATTTAATGAGTATATATGATAGGATGTATATATAACATGGATTTTGTGTATTTTTTCTTAAGGAAGAACAATTTAACCTTTTACACTTGTACTTTCTAACTGTTGGGATTAATACAGATACACTGAAACCAAAACCTGAAATTAAATCATCTTTATTGCTAGAAGTTAACTGACAAGTGTTAAAGAGAAAAATTCACAATTACTATTAAAGAACTGAAGGCTTGGTATATATAATTTAGGAATTGCTACTACTCACATAACTGTTCAGCTTTATGTGAAGGTTAACAGAAAGGGGTTCTTACACTGAAACTAAAGATTAACACGATGTATTATTTTAAATTAAAATATTTAAACCACTGTAAAGAATTACATGCCTCTTAGCTAATGTTATAATTGTATCATATTATTTAGGTTCAAGTTCTTCCTTCAAAGAGTCATCAGAATAACATGGATTGAAGAGACTTTCGAACACTTGCCATCTCTTGCTGCTGCTGTTACATGAAAAGAAATATTAAACATTTGTTTAATTTTTAGATAAGTGTTATACATGTTTCAGCAAATAAAATATTTCAATGCTTGCATTAATCCTTATTTTTTCTCAATTTAAAATATAATGACTTACAGTTTCCATCATAATTTTTTTTTGCAACATAGCCATTTCTTTTCTAAGTTCATTTTGTGCGCCAGTAAGTAGATTATCATGATTCTTTTCCAAGTCCTCCATACTCTAAAACGCAAAAGGCTAGTTCAGTTACCACCACTTTTCATCTCAGATTCTAAACCTGTATAATTAGTTTTCAAAAGTAGGATCTCCAGGGGTGCCTTGGTGGCTCACTCGGTTAAGCATCCGACTTTGGCTCAGGTTATGATGTCCCAGTCAGTGGGTTCAAGCCCTGCATCGGGCTCTTGTACTGACATCTCAGAGCCTGAAGCCTGCTTTGGATTCTATGTCTCCCTTTCTCTCTGCCCAGTCCCCTACTTGCACTCTCTTTCTCTCAAAAATAAACATTAAAAATAAAGAGGTGCCTGGGTGGCTCAGTTGGTTAAGTGTCCCACTCTGAATTTAGGCTCAGGTCATGATCTCGCAGTTCATGAGTTCGAACACCATGTTGGGCTTTGCATTGCACTGTCAGCATAGAGTCTGCTTGTGATTCTTCTCCCTCTCTCTCCCCCTCCCCTGCTCATGCTCACACTGTCTCTCTCAAAATAAACTTTAAAAAATTTTAAAAAGGTAGGATCTTTAAATAATGTGCATTATTTATTCCAAAGAAAAATATTCTAATTAACAGTAGAAACCAAGACACCCACTAAAGGAATAAAAAGCATCAGACATGGATCAAATGTTATTATAGGAGGTATGACAGTAGTGTACTTTACTCAGAATAACAAGTTAATGAACTATTAATATTACGGTCAAAGTAGAACAAAAAAAAGAATGCCATAATTTTTAAAATTTCTAATAAGATTTCAAAATAGCAGGTAGTTATTATGTTATTATGACTAATAGTCAATGGGATGTGAATGTATTAGAGGGAATAAAATGATCTGTACCTTTTTTCAATTTATGAGAAACAAATTATGTTATAAATCTTTACTATTCATCTAACAAACAGTGGTCCTAACTCGTACTATATAAAAAGAACTATATTAAGTGTTGTAGAAAAATTAAAAAACAATATATGATCACACTCTTATTCCAGTAAGAAACTATAAACAATGTAAAATTTTATAATAGGAATGGAAATGCAACTTGCTATGGCTATGTAGTAGAAAATATAGGGAATAACTCTAATTTAGTTGGCAAAAGAATACAATTTCAATAGAGAAAGAAAACGTAAAAGTATTTTAGGGCAAGAGCAGAAGCATAATGGAAGTACATAGTGAGTTCAGAGAAAGCAAATATCTGGAGGAGTGGGAATTAACAGACAAATGTGGTAATTGAAGCATAAAAAGAGGATCACGTTATGGGCTGGAGGGGGTGGGTAGATACTGAATACATAAGAATTGAAAATGAGAAGTTACTGACTTTTTCAAGAGGGAAGAGATGTTTTAGGAAGACAGTATGACAGACCTATGGAAGAGTAGTTTGATGAACAGAAAAATCAGCTGATGTTTAATAGTATAAGCAAAGAATGATGAGGTTGTAAACTAGGGATAGTAGCTATGGGGATTAAAAGAACCATTGCAGAAGCAAAAATTATAGGACCTACTAATAACTGGATGTGAAGAATAAGGGAATCAGATATAATACTAAACTTCCTAAGTGTAACAGTGATAAGATTTAGAAGAAATCTTTTCTAGCACTTTATCTACCTTCACCAATTAACAAATGGTTTTTAGAGTGCATTAGAGCAAGCTGATTAGAAAGTTTTTTTAAAAACATGTATTTATTTTTGAGAGTGCAATCAGGGGAGTGGCAGAGGAGGGGACAGAGGATCCAAAGCATGCTCTGCAGTGACAGCAGGGAGCCCGATGTGGCGCTTGAACTCACAAACTGAACCATGAGATCATGACCTGAGCCAAAGTCAGACGCTCAACCAACTGAGCTCCTCAGGTGCGTCTGACTGGAAACACTTCTAAAAATAACTTTGGTGTACATACATATTAAAATTCTTTAAAACTAATTGTTTTAAACTATTTTACTAGTTTATTCAGAGCATCCCAGTTCCTTTAAAAGGGTGACATTGTAATATTTGAACAAGATTATTTAAAAGCATCCTCCACATCAAAAAAAAAAAAGTATGTTCAGGATTCCAATGAGCTCCTATGAACAAATACTAAAAAAAATATATATCTGCATGAATAAGAGGCCAATGCCACAAACCACAATTTGCTAATATGCCTGTCTCAGATAATTCTCAATCCACAAATTTTTAATCACTGACTTTTTCATTCTAGTATATGTCTGAGCCATCTCATGATTATCAGTTGGCACACAAAGCTATTTTTTTGTCACTGTAATAATCCTGAAAGTAAATATACCATAAAGTACATATGTAATACATTAGAAAATAAAATATTCCTCATTTTCAATTGTGTACTTTCTATTTAGCAAATACTAGAGATACAAAGACAAGTAAAAGACTACCTAAAAATAATTTATGAATGTTCTATTTTTAGTTAAGATAGAACTATTACTACTAAAGTTAATAAAGTATGAATTTTATGTATAATATATACATTTAGGTAAAATTCCCAATCTACCATTTCATGTCTTTAATAATACCACAATAACAGTCTTAAAATGAACATTAAAATAAAAATATAACACTTAAATAAAAATGGGAAATAATTAAGAATTTAAAATATATAAGCAAAATGTTCCCCTTAAACTTAGAAGGAAATATTTATCTTATATTTCCAAATATAATGTTATATAAGAATGTATTACATAACCAAATACAACAGACCTTTATGAACTGCTCATATAACTGTCTGATTGTTTTCAGTCTCTGGCTCTGAACAATTCTAGATTGTTGAAAAACCTTTTGTTGCTGTCGAAACAGGTTCTACAAATGTAAAAGAAAAAAAATTATAACAATTTGGGTAAAATTTAAAATTTGGCAAAAAATAATTCTTTAATTTAAAAGATATAGTTTTTAAATCAACACTGTTTTAAGAGGCACCTGGGTGGCTCAGTCGGTTAAGCGTCTGACTTTGGCTCAGGTCATGATCTCATGGCTCCTGAGTTGGAGCCCTGGGTCACACTCTATTCTGACAGCTCAGAGTCTGGAGCCTGCCTCAGATTCTCTGTCTCCTTCTCTCTCTGCACCAACCTCATTCATGCTCTGTCTCTGTCTCTCAAAAATAAACATTAAAAAATTTTTTTTTAATATTTTTATTTCTGAGAGAGAGAGAGAGAGACAGAGAGAGACAGCGTGAACAGGGGAGGGTCAGAGAGAGGGTGACACAGAATCTGAAGCAGACTCCAGGCTCTGAGCTAGCTGTCAGCACAGGGCCCGACTCAGGGCTCGAACCCACAAACCGTGAGATCATGACCTGAGTTGAAGTCGGACACCCAAACAACTGAGCCACCCAGGTGACCCCCCTTTTTTTTTTAATTTTTTAAATGTTTTTTTATACTCTCAAAAATAAACATTAAAAAAATTAACACTTTTAACTATTATTACCAAGTTCACCACTATATACAACAATAATGTAGTAAACCTAACAGTCATTGAGTAGCAACACTTAAAAATACTCAAAATATGTTTTAATTCTTGGTACTTTCAGTATCAACATGAGTAATCCTTCCAATAACTTTTCAGTTTCTTGGCCTACTTTCCACCAGTGGTTTTTTTGTCTCCCATCCAACTTTAGCCATTTACTCATATGCTCATACCCTAGATTTTGTAATTGCCAATATCTACAACCTCTACATAGTATTAACAATAACAAACTTCATAGTAACCATGTGTTAGATACTACTCTGAACTCTTCAAATTCACCTTTGCAGCTACGCTATCTGCAGCTGGTCATGACTGCAGAAAACCCCACATGCTGGCAGGTCTCACTTTAAATCATGATCACTGTGATCACAGCCTAAATTGGGTCCTTACTGCTACTTGGAAATTACATTTCCCTAGTCTATTCACTGGCCCACTCTTCAGGAAAGTATTTTATATCTTCTCATTTGACTGCAAAAAGCAACTTCTTTTCTACCATCCAATGACCTTAATTATTTCACTAAGTAAATAAAAGTAATACAAAGAGAACTTTGGGTCTCTATTACTATTATCTACCTACAAACCTACATCTATCTGTGCTCACATACTCTACCTTATTTCCTATTTTTAAGGATGAACTATCCTTTCTCTGTAACAGCCAAGTTTTTCATGTCCCAACCATTCTAAAGAATTCAGCAATTGTCCCCCTCTTTCAATTACTTATTTTTTCTCAAGATTATTTTTGTTAGCACACAAACATGTTACTTTTTCTCCATTCTTAAACAAAAAACCCACATACTATTCCTTTTCTACTCAGGCTACCACCCCATTTCCATCTTTCCTATTCTCTCTTATATTCATTCCAGTCAACTTTTTGTATTTACTTTTCTACCAAAATCATTCTGATCAAGAACACTAACAACCTCCACATTGCCAGATCTACCTTATGTGGCCTATAAGCAGCATATGACAAAGTTTATCCTTTCTCTCTCTCAAAAGGTTTTCTTGACTTCACTTGGAGTCATTTTCTTTCTACCAATTATTAGGCAACTCATTCTCAGTCTCCTTTACTGGTTCTCCCTCATCTTCTTGAACTCTAAACATTGAAGTACTTATTCCAGAGCTCAGTTCTTAGACTTACTTCTCTTTTACATTTACAACCACTCCCTTGGTGATCTTATCCAATCTCATGGTTAAATGCTGTCTTTATGTTGAGAACTCCCAACTTTGTAAGTTCAACTTATTTCTCTTTCTAGAACTCAACTCATACCAATGGCCTGCTCAACACATCCCCTTGTTTGTCTCATATTAACATTTCTTTTTTTTTTTTAATTTTTTTAATGTTTTATTTATTTTTGAGAGAGAGACAGAGACAGCATGAGCAGGGGAGGGTCAGAGAGAGAAGGAGACACAGAATCCAAAGACAGGCTCCAGGCTCTGAGCTAGCTGTCAGCACAAAGCCTTATGCGGGGCTCGAACCCATGAACCGTGAGATCATGACCTAAGCTGAAGTTGGACACTTAACCGACTGAGCCACCCAGGCGCCCCTCATATTAACATTTCTAAAACTGAGCTCATCAACCCTAAGATTATTTAATATGAATAGTACCTTAACTCTTAAATAAGAAATGTGTGATAATTTTATAAACAAAAGAATTAAATAACATGATAGTTAACATAGTTATATATGGGGAAGGGGGCTGACTTCTATCTCCCATAGAGATGGGCATGTAACAACAGTCTGGCCATTAAGAGAAAACCATGTTTTAACCATAATGACTGGTTCAGGAATGGGAGAATAATCCAAACCAGACCAATGATATTCCTCCAGAGGACTTTTCTTCCTGGCAGTTATTGAGAAAGTCTATTTAAGTCCACTGGGGTTACTAAACTTGTAGCAAGTTTACAAATGCAAGAAGCTATCTTGCTTATCACACTGAAAGAGCTTATTAAGAATTGAGACAGAGCCAAATGACACTATCTAAGCAATCCTTCCTTACATGCATCCAGCTATGTCTGAAGCCAAACTACCCCTGGACTTCTTTTATATAACCCAATAATGTTTTTTTGTACCTTGACAATTTCTGTCACTTGGAACTGCAAGAATTACAACCAATATAGGAAGCAAAGGCCAACAGCTTTTCTAAGTATGGAATGCCCCATTATTCTCTGGTTTACCATTCAGAAGGACCAAAACACAACCAGCATGGGAAGTGGAACCCAGCTGAGTGTCACAGATATATACATAGCTAGGCTCTCCATTCCTACTTGACACTTGGTTATAATAGATCAATTATAAAACTAAGTATGATTATGATACTAACAGCTAGTTTTTCTTCTTGTTCCTCAGCTTTCTGCACATCTAAATCCCACTGATGAAACAAAGCCAGAAATTGCTGAGAATACTCTTGGTTAAGCTT
Source organism: Crocuta crocuta (assembly GCF_008692635.1). Classification (NCBI taxonomy): domain Eukaryota; kingdom Metazoa; phylum Chordata; class Mammalia; order Carnivora; family Hyaenidae; genus Crocuta; species Crocuta crocuta. The sequence continues at coordinate 685,002 of NW_027531504.1, read as the reverse complement.
CTGCCTGTAAAACGTAAGAATGAATATTTTCATATTTCATACCAATAATGGAAAAATTCAAAACAAAATTGACATAATTTATATTACAATAAAAGAAGGAAATAATGGCTCCTTAAATTTTCAGATGTGGAACCAAAAAGTAAAATTATGAATTATGCTAATTATAGAAGTGTTTATTTTCCTAACCAGCTAACAGAAAAGCCTTTCACATGCTTTAGTTCTGAAACCTATGGAAGTTTTATTATAGACATAAATTTTCCTGAAAGTCCATTTTATCTCCATGCAGTTTATTTCTCATTTTCTCCATCTAAATATAGGTTCCAATATGATAAACATTGAATAAAGTTCCTATGTTTATCATGAAGGATTCCAAAGAGAAATATTTCACTTAATTTTCTCCCCATTTTGGTATAACAATGATTTTGTAAACAGTAACAGTTAAGCCATCAGCTAAAATATAAAGATTATTTAGAATAAAATTGATCTTTTTCTACATTGTTAAATAGGTAACTATCAATATGACATTCACTTTTCATTCAGTCTGTTAGAGTTTCTGGAATGAATGTAAATAACCTTTATAGTAAAAAAAAACAAAACAAAACCCTCAATGGCTATTTAAATGGAGAAAAAGATAATCTTCATGGATTTCTAGGAAATCATCTCAAGTCTATGAAGGAATACAGTTATAACACTAAAGGACTTTGAAAAAAGTCAAGCCAAACGTATTTTTGACTAGAGACACCAATAAATAGAAGGTGATAGTATTTTTCATAATTTCAACAATGAATACTAAGAAATTATAAAAATGTTGTGTCTGAAAAACCTACAACCTTACCTTTGCTCTTGTTGGGTTTTCCAAACATATTCAATTTTCTGGTTACTAGTTTTGAGAGAAGCCTTGGTATACATTTCCAGTCTTTTTCTCTTGGCAAGAAGAGCCTTGTTAATGTCAGCTTTATTGAAAAATAATATTTATTGAATCTTAATGAAGAAAATTATTTTGTTGCCACATGTTCAAATTAAATAGGGATATAGTTGGTTTACAGTTTTGGAAAGACATTTAAAATTAAAGTATACTATTAAAAAGCAAGATTGCTTTTTTTTTCTAAGAAAACTTGGAGCTGTAAGTATCCTGATTCTGACTTTCCTAGAATTAATTTTTTAACTTTGAGATTATTTGAAAAAGCTAAACATGAAAAAAAAAAGGGGGGGTCTCAAAGATAGACTTTTGTCTTCCTGAGAAAACACTAGTAAGGGCTAAATTTTTCTAAATTTGTAAAATACTCTCCAACTGAAAGAACTCATTTAGACGTATTATTGCTAGAACTCATCATATGAAACACATAAAATTATTTTTAAAAAGAATCCAAAAAGGATAAAAACAGTTAAATAAGAAAATTATTTTTAAAAATACAGTGATACTGTATCATTTTTACCAAAAGCAGCACAATACAAGCATAGAAAAATCTTAAGTAAATATTCAATAAATTCATTCAAGAACCCTTTTAAATACTTTCGTGGAACTTTTTTTCCTGAACTTATTAAAGGAAATTATTTTCTTATTGAATTATAGTTGACACACAATGTTATATATTAGTTTCATAGTGATTTGTGGAGCTTTTTCTACCCATAATACTTTGCTAAATACATGCATAGGGAACTACCATCAACAGTTATTTTTCAGCAATCATGATAGATCTGTATTATTATACAAATATTTTATATTTCCAATACCCACCTATCATAAATTTAGAAAACATTATAAAACAAACATTTTTCCACCACCAAATACATGAAAGCCTTCAAAATACTTGACTGAATAAATAATTTGTATAGAAGAGCCAAATACTGACTTTTTATGAATACTATCTCCTAATACAGTAAATGTAACTAATATTTCATATACCATTTAAAGTTTATAATCTTTTAATCCTATTATATATCTCTTTTTAGCTAGGAAGTTGCCTTTCTCAACTATATAGTTTAATAATGTAAAAAATAACAATAAAGAGGTATTTTAAAGCCTTCAATTTATACTGCCCCTCCTAAGGAACAAAGGAATGTCATAGAAAATAACTGAGAAAATGAAAAACTGACATGTATACAGATACATGTGTTTGTAACCTTGGTCCATGACTTTGTAAAGTCCATACAAAAGAGGGGTAGAGACTTTCCCCTTCCATTTTTGTTCTAAAATTTCATAGTCCATTAAATTCAAACAGTATAAAATAAAAACACCACTCTTCCCTCACCATTGTTAGTACCATTCTTACTCATCACATTCACAACTGGAGAAGGTTAAGCAAGGAAGTCTCTGTAGTTGAATCACACATACTTACACAAAGTCTTATATGTGAGGACAGAGCATTAGGTAACAGTCTTGTAGTTCACTGATTAACATGTCCTATTACACAAGTTATGTATTATATGATTTAAAACAATTTTCTTAAAATACAGATATCTCCTAAAACATACCTCCAAATCTTTCCAGCATATTTTGTACTTCACCCCTGTGAAAATACATTTAAAAAAACCTTTTAATTAAGGATCAAAATATCACACACCCAGTATTTTACATACAATAGTTGCCGGACAACCAAAGTAGACTTTTCTTAAAGTACTTTATGTAAAAGGCAAAAATTATTTTGAGCACATCACCCCACATCTTCAAATATTCCTGCAGAAGTCCTTTTCTTCCCATGCTTATCAATTACTGGAGTCTTCCCTGCATTGACAATAAGAAAGAAAAATATTTTCAAAACTATGTATGCCATTTTGGTAATTTTTCATGGTATAATATCTTAATTTTTGGGCTTTTAGGATTTTTTGCCAACATAACTTTTTAAAGCAGACATATAAATACAGTACTTCCTCTGCAGTTTAGATGCAATTAAATCAGGATCCATGACCATTTTATAGGAACAGTTTTGCAAGTCTTCCTGTCTTAATGTGCCTAGTAGGCCAGGTTTTTTATTTGTTTTTATATATGTATTTATCCCATAAGTGTTATATATTTTACTTATCAATCAATCAGACATTTGGAGAATAATGACTGTAAAGGCAAGAGATGCTGTGTAAGCTTTTCTAACTCCAAATGAGAAACATGAAGCACATCAAAATGCTTTATGCATAAAGTTTATTATAGTTTAAAATGTGGTGCATTCAACACAAGGGAAGTACAGGACATGGTAACTGCCCAATAATATTAGAAACACTGTACCTTCGGTGACATCCTCCTCTGAACCACTCAGATCTTTTTTATCTTCTTTCTCAAAGTCATAGGCTCTTATGATCTGATCTTCCACTGATGTCTTCCCAGATTTCCCTCTATGCTTTCTTCCAGACGGCACCATATTTAGATGTTTCCTGACTTTTAAAAAATAAATCTCTCAAACCTTCTGAATCCAAAGACATCACTTAAGTAAACTGGTAAATTTCAAAATTAGCGATATCAAATAAAGATTATCTTAGTTGAATAACATTTGGGGAGTCTCCTCACTTAATCTGTTGGCCCCAAAGTTAAGAAAGAGAGTCACAGCGTCGACGAAGAGTTCGCATCTGAGGACGGAGATCTGAATTTTGACCCCGCCTCTGCCAGATTCTGGCTACATTCGGGCAAATCTAGTTTGTGCATTTCAGTTACGAAGCAAAACTGTAGTTGTTGACAGGATAGGTCGTGAGCATACCCCAAAATAAGCTTACCGCAAAAAATAAATAAATAAAAATGTTCTGCAATCTGTGCCTCGGAAAATAACAATTCCACCTAAGATTTTTCACAATACAGACATCGAGGACAAGTGAAGAGAAGCCCTCAGTTCATTTTAATTGTTTCTGACGGGTTTGGGGCGGGGACGAGGGACAGACGAAGGCCCACCTGCTCCTCAGATATAAACTTGCCTGGGTCGTCGAGACCTGTCAGATTCCATTCAGCCCTCTCCTTCCCCCCCCCATATAAACTTGCCTGGGGCGTCTAGACCTGTCAGATCCCATTCAGCCCGCGGCTTTCCACCAGTCCCTCACCTGCTCAAGGCCTTGCCCTCGGTGAAGTTCACGGACTTAATTTTCCTGTCAGAGGCCCCATCCAGGTCCTGCCAATCGGAAAGATTTACCTCACAAATAAAGAGAAGCCTCTAACTAGGACTCCCGCGCTAGACAGTCTTTCCCTCCTCCCGCCTGAAAATACCGCCAATGGCCTATGGCCATGGATACAGGTCTCTCTACCGGTGTCCCCGCCACTCCAGTATCCAACAACCCAGCTTCTCACCTCCTGTATCTGCTTGGCTGTCGACGCTCCTCTGAGGCAACTCAGAATTCCCGCGAGAGAAAAGCCAAGGGCCCCTAGTTTGGAGACATCGCTGATTGGCTGGTGGTCAGACGCATGCGTAGAGAAAGCCACAGGCTCCGCCCCCCACGGGCAACCGACCACGAGACTGCGGACCCAGAGTGCCTTGCGGGCGGTAGCTTGCGCGTGTAGCGCTTTTGGGGTATGTTCTCTTCTAGTTTTGTTTTTTAAGTTTGACATTTTTGTAATATTTGAAAATTGCAGAATATGTAAGTTAAGAAACATGGTGAACACACTACGTCATTTGTGAAGTAGAATTTTACCAGACCCCTTCGAATCTCCTCAGGATTGCCTTTCCATCCCATTCCCCCACCATTCCCCTTTCAGAGATATTTTTTTTAATTATCCTGAATTTTGTGTAAATCTTAGTTCCCCCTGTTTTCTAAGTTTTGTTACCACACATACGTACCCTTAACCTTGCTTGGTTTTTGCGTTTAGGCCGTGCCAAAAAGAAAAAAAAAATGTACCGTATGGTTTGTAATATTCTGCCTCTCACGCTTCAGATTACATCACTAAGAGAATCTATATTATTAGGTGTAGCCATAGTTCTCTCACTTTCATTGCTGTATAATATTTTATTGTAACTCAACGATCCATAGTTTATTCCATGGACATGTGGATTGCTTTCAGAGTACAGCCTGTATAAACAATGCCACTATGAAGTTCTGATCTACATAGATGCTTAAGTTTTTGCAGAGAATCTAGGTGTGGAGTTACTAGGTCATGAACTGAGTGATAATTCAGTAATGGGAACTGGTTTACAATTTATACTACCACCGACAGTTCCCATTATTCAATACACTCACCACTTGGAACAGTAAGATTTCTTTTTTCTTTATTTCTAAGCTTATTTATGTTTGAGAGAGGGAGCCAGAGCAGAGGAGCGGCGGAGAGATAGGGGGATTGAGGAGGCCTAGTGGGATTGGGGCTCAAACTCAGGAACCAGGAGATCGTGACCTGAGTAGAAATCTGTCTTAGCCAAATGAGCCACGCAGGTGCCCCTAGAATAGTCACAATTTTAAATTTTGCCATTCTAGTGGGTATAAAATGATATTACTTTGGGCCTTTATATTTCTGTAATTACTTGTAAGATTAAGCTCTTGTTACGCTTATCAGCCATTTGCATTTACTTTTCCTTAATCTATTTGGGGTTTTTAAATTAATTTATAAGTATATATACTGAATATTAATCTTTATGACTGTTTTTCTGTATCTTTTCAAAGAAACACATCTTCATCCCGAAGTCACAAAAATATAAAGGTTTTAAGGTTTTATTTTTTATTTTTTAAGTGTTTATCTGGAATCTATTTTTGTGCCTAGTGTCGATGTAGAATCTAGTTACTTTTTTTGCCCTACGTGGAACCCAATTTATTGAATGGTGCATGCTTTCCCTGTAACAGCCATGCTCCTATGACAAGTTCCTATATGTTTTTGGGTCTGTGTCTTTTATCCTATTCCACTGGCCAGTCTTCCTATCCCTGTGTCAAAACAAGAGATTTTCATCATTCCAGCCTAATTAAATCTTTGGTATCTAATAGGGCAAGTCTTACACCTTATTTATTTTTTTATGAGTATTCTGTGTATTCTTGAAGTTTTGCTTTTCATGTGAACTTCAGAATCTGTTTTCCGAGTTCCATGGGGAGGGGGCGGAATGTTGGATTTTTATTGGAATTTTGCACTGAATCTGTAGCTCCGTTTGAGTAAATTGAGTCTTCTGTGCTTGAATATAGTATATTTTCCATTTACTTAGACCTTTTTAATATTTGTCAGTAAAATTAGTCTTTTTCCTCAGTGCAGGGTTTGCACTTTAAATAGATTTATATTTTGTTCTGCTATTTAAAAATACAGTTGATTTCTGATATTGATCTTATATCTAACAACTTGCTAAACATTCTAATAATTTGTAGAGGCTGAGATTTTATAATCATATCATCTGAATAATGACATTTTTGTTTCTAATTCTTAGGTTTTTTTTCTTTTCTGACTGCACTTGCTAGAATGTTCAGTACAAAGATGAATAGAAGCATCAATACTGGACATTATTCCCTGTTTTAGAGGTTATGTTTCTAAGGTTTCTGTTAACAGTGGTGATGCTTCATGTGGATTTTATGGAATGTTGCTCTTTTTGAAAATGTGGCTATTTGTAGTTCGCTAAGAGATTTTGTTTGCTTGTTTTGTCATTCTGTTTTAAATCATGAATGAGCGCTACATTTTATTAAATTATTGCTAAATCTATTGAAATAATCTTTGCTCTTTATTTTTTAATGTGGTGAATAAGATTTATATGTTTTTCTAATATTAAACCAAATCTACATTCCTGTGATAAACCCAAGTTGATCACGATGTATTAACTCTTTAAACACATTGCTGTGTTTGGTTTGTACAGCATTTTATGTCCGTTTTCATGACTGAAATTGGCTTGTAATTTTTCTGTCCTTAACTAGTTTGGAATCAAGTCTAAGTACATGGCTTGCTTCATGTTACCAAGTCTTTGTTCAAATGCTACTATTCATATCAATGAGGCCTTCTCTGCCCCTGCTTTTAGATATTGTAAATGCAAACTCTGCACCTTATTTCTCCTCTTTCCTTATTCCCCTTACCCAGGTACCCTTATACCACTTAGCTTTTTTATTGTAAAGGTAGCTTATTTACTTTATTGTCTCCCCCAACCCCTGTAAATGTAAACTATGAAGGGCAGACAGAATTGTACATAGTGTGAGGAAAAGATCTAATTCCATCTTGTTCCAAACATCTGTCCAGTTATCCCAATATCATTTACTAAGATGTCAATATTTGTCCCCACGGATTTGAAATACTGCCCTCATTATCACTAGATTTCCGTAAGGAGTGGGTCAACATCTGGATTTTCTGTTACATGCCACTGACCTATTGTTTATATACCAGTACACACTGAATTATAGACACTTATATTTTAATATTTGATAGGCCAGTTCCTCCATAGATATTTTTTCAGTTTTCCTAGTTTTTCAGTATGAATTTTAGCATCATCTTATGTCTAAGAAAAAAAACCCTTGACTTTTTAAAGTTTGTATTTAAATTCTAATTAGTTAACATACAGTGTAATATTAATTTCAGGCATACAATACAGTGATTCAGCAGTTTCATACAACACCAGGTGCTCATCATAGCAATGCAGTCCTTAATCCTCATCACCTGTTTTACCCATCCTCCCACCAACCTCCCCTCTCATAATCATCAGTTTATTCTCAATAGTTGAGAGTCTGTTTCTTGGTTTGCCTCCCTCTTTTCTTTCCCCTTTGCTCGTTTGTTTTGTTTCTTAAGTCCAGCATGAGTGAAATCATATGGCATTGTCTTTCTCTGAATATTTCACTTAACTCTATGTCATTGCAAATGGCCAGATTTCATTCTTTTTTATGGCTAAGTAATATTCCATTGTATATATATACACCTCTTTTTTTTTTTTTTTCTTTTGAGAGAGAGAGAATGAATCTTGCCTGATATGGGTCTTGGGTCTTGATCTCACAGCTGTGAGATCATGACCTGAGCCAAAATCAAGAGTGGGATACTTAACTGACTAAGCCACTCAGATGCCCCTATCCCACATTTACTTTATCCATTCATCAGTTGATGGACAGTCAGGCTGCAATTACAATTGCAATTACAGTTTAGCTATTGTAAATAATGCTGCTATAAACAACAGGGTGCATGTATCCCTTTGAATTAGTATTTTTGTATTATTTGGGTACATACTTAGTAGTACAATTACTGGATCATAGGTAGCTCTATTTTAACTTTTTGAGGAGCCTCCATACTGTTTTCCAGAGTGGCTTCACCAGTTTGCATTCCCACCAGCAGTGCAAGAGGGTTCTCCTTTCTCTAAATCATTGCCAACACCTGTTGCTTCTTGTGTTGTTGATGTTAGCCATTCTGACAGGTGTGAGGTGATAGTTCCTTGTAGTTTTGCTTTATATTTCCCTGATGATCAGTGATGTTGAATATCTTTTCATATGTCTGCTGGCCATCTATATGTCTTTTTTGGAAAAAAGTCTAGTCATGTCTTTGGTCCATTTTTTAATTGGATTATTCATTTTTTAGGTTTTGAGTTTTATAAGTTCTTTATGTATTTTGGATACTAACTCTTTATCAAATATGTCATTTGCAAATATCTTCTCCCATTCTGTAGGTTGTCTTTTAGTTTTGTGGAATGTTTGCTTCGCTGTGCCGAAGCTTTTTATTTTGATCAAGTCCCAGTAGTTTCTTTTTGCTTTTGTTTCCCTGGTCTCAGGAGACATATATAGAAAGAAGCTGCTATGGCCTGTGTCAGAGAGGTTACTGTCTGTGTTCTTTTATAGGATTTTTATGGTTTCAAGTGTCACATTTAGGTCTTTCATCCATTTTGAATATATTTTTTGTGTGTGTTGGTGTAATAAAGTGGTCTAATTTCATTCTTTTCCATGTTGCTGTCCAGTTTTCCCAGTACCATTTGTTGAAGAGACTGTCTTTTTCCCATTAGATATTATTTCCTGCTTTGTCAAAGATTAATTGACCCAAGAGTTGTGGGTTCATTTCTGGGTTTTCTATTTTGTTCTCTATTTCTATTTTTGTGCCAGTACCATACTGTTTTGATCACTACAGCTTTGTAATATAACTTGAAATTCAGAATTGTGATGCCTCCAGCTTTGCTTTGCTTTTTCAAGGTTGATTTGGCTATTCGGGGCCTTTTGTGGTTCCATAAAATTTTTAGGATTGTTTGTTCTAGCTCTGGGAAAAATGCTGTTGGAATTGTGATAGGGATTGAATTAAATGTGCAGATTGCTTTGGGTAGTATAGACATTTTAATAATATTTGTTCTTCCAATCCATGCGTGTGGAATGCTTTTCCTTTTTTTTTTGTATGTGTGTGTCATCTTCAATTTCTTTCATCAGTGTTTTGTAGTTTTCAGAGTACAGGTCTTTTCCCTCTTTTGTTAGGTTTATTCCTAGGTATCTTACTGGTTTTGGTGCAATTGTAAATAGGATTGATTCCTTAATTTCTCTTTCTGCTGCTTCATTATTGTTGTATAGAAATACAGCAGATTTCTCTATATTTTTTATATGCTGCGACTTTACTGAATTCATGTATCAGACCTAGCAATTATTTTGGTGTTTTTCAGTTTTCTATATAGAATATCATGTCATCTACAAATAGTGAAATTTTGACTTCTTCCTTGACAATTTGGGTGTCTTTTATATCGTTTTGTTTTCCGATTGCTGTGCTTAGAACTTCCAGTATAATATTCAGTAACCATGGTGGGAATGGACATCATTGTCTTGTTCCTGGCCATAGAGGAAAAGCTCTCAGTTTTTCCCCATTGATGATAGTAGCTGTAGGTTTTTCATATCTGGACTTTATTATGTTGAGGTGTGTTCTGTCTAAACCTACTTTGTTGAGGGTTTTTGTCGTGAATGGATGTTGCACTTTGTCAAATGTTTTTTTCTGCATCTATTGTAATGATCATATGGTTCTTTTTTTCTTTTAAGTTTATTTATTTTGAGAGAGAGAACACGCAAGTGAGGGAGGATCAGAGAGAGAGGGAGAAAGAATATCAAGCAGGCTTCACAGGCCTGATCCCACAAACCATGAGATCATGACCCAAGCCGAAATGAAGATATGGAAGGGGCACCTGGGTGGCTCAGTCATTTAAGTGTCCGACTTCAGCTCAGGGCATGATCTTATGGTTCGAGGGTTCGAGCCCTACATCGGGCTCTGTGCTGACAGCTTGCTCAGAGCCTGGAGCATGCTTCGGATTCTGTGCCTACCTCTCTCTGTGACCCTCCCCTACTCACGCTGCCTCTCTCTCTCTCTCTCAGAAATAAATAAGACATTAAAAAAAATTTTTTTTTAAAAAAGTTGGATGCTTAACCAACCAAGCCACCCAGGTGCCCCCATATGGTTCTAATCCTTTGTTTTATTAATGTGGTGTATCCCATTGATTGATTTGTGAATATTGAACCACACTTGAAACCCAGGAATAAATCCCACTTGGTTGTGATTGTGGTGAATCATTTTTTTAATGTATTGTTGGATTCAGTTTGCTAGTACCGAGAATTTTTGCAGCCATGTTCATTTAGGGATTTGGCCTTTATTTTCTTTTTTTAGTGGAGTCTTTATCTGGTTTTGGTATCAGAGTCATGCTGGCCTTGTAGGATGAATTTGGAAGTTTTCTTCCTTATTCTTTTTAATAGTTTGAGAAGAATTTAGTATTAACTCTTCCTTCAGTGTTTGGTTGAATTCGCATGTAAAGGCATCTGGCCCTGGACTTCCGTTTCCTGGGAATTTTTTATTACTGATTCAATTACTTGGCTGGTTATCGGTCTCATCAAGTTTTCTATTTCTTACTGTTTCACAAAAACCTTGATTTTTATTGGGATTGCATTACACTTATTAATTTACTTAGAAAAAAATGAAATCTTAATGATGTTAAAATGTTCCAACAAAGAACAAGGATGTCTTTCCACTAGTTTACGTATACTTTTGTGTCTTTAAGAAGCATTTTAAAGTATTTTAATATAGATTTTGAATGTTTCTCCTTATTTGTTCCTAATGGTATAAATAAAATTTATTTCTTCTTTCATTGTATATCCTAACAATTATCCTTTTTGTAAATGAAGGCTTTTGCATGTTACTTTTGCATGTTACTTTTATATCCGGTCACCTTGCAAAATTCTTTTCATGTTTGAGTTTGTTCACCTAGTCTCTAGAGTTCTCCAGGTATTTTTCATGACCTCTGTAAATAGAGATCATTTTACTTCTGATTCCTATGTCGTTATTTTCTCTTGACTCTTTCATTAGCTAAAACTGTCAAATAGTTAACAGTGTCAGATAGTTAAATAGTAGTGGAGGTAGTGGGCATTTTGCTTTATTTATCTGAGTAAGAATGCTTCAGGTATTTCCCCATTATTAAGATGATGACTTTACAACTGTATTTTTATTTCAATTGAATGTTAGATTTTTTTAAATGTTTTTTTTTAAATTTATTTCTGAGAGAGAGAGAAAGAGACAGTGTGAGCAGGGAGGGTCAGAGAGAGAGAGAGGGAGACACAGAATCTGAAGCAGGCTCCAGGCTCTGAGCTGGCTGTCAGCACAGAGCTTGATGCGGGGTTCGAACCCATGAACTGCGAAATCATGACCCGAGCCAAATGCTTAACCGACTGAACCACCCAGGTGCCCCTGTTAAAGGCTTTTTAAAGCGTCCATCAAAACAACCATACAGCTTTTTTCCTTATACCTATTAATGTATATTAAAATGCTTGCTAATATTAATCCATGTCTGTATTCCTGGGATAACTCTTACTTGGCCATGGTGTACTGTTTTCTGAAGTCTGATCAGGTTTTCTGCATTAACATTCATAAAGAATATTATTTATAATTATATTTTATGTTGCTACAATTATCAGGTTTTGATAAATTTGGAAATTTTCTTTCATTTTCTATGCTCTGAAACAACTATGTTGGGATTCTTTGGTTCTAAATGCTTGTGGAATTTCTTTGTAAAATGTTTCTGAGCCTAGTGATGTCATGTGAAGTTGCTCCTTGATAGTTTTCTTGATTTCTCTTATAGAAGTTGGTCTTGTAAGCATTTGTCTGTACTAGGGTCAGTTGTAGTAAACTCTTTTTCTAAGGAATCCTTGATTTCATTTAGTTTTGTAAACATATATACATAGAGATGTATACAGTAGTCTACTTACATTTTTAAATTTCTGTAGTATTATTTCCTCTCTGTGCCTGTCTGTATTGGGATTTTTCGGTTTGGGTTTTGATTTTTTTGGAGCTGGATTGTTTTTGTTTTCCCCTATTCCTGTTTGGTTTTTTGTTTGTTTTTTATGGATGGAGTTTCTAGCTCAAGAGCACCTTCTTCTGTCAGTATAATGAAGTGCAGTTTAAGTGATAGTAGGTGGGAATGAGGAAGCTTAGGTGACTTGTTTCACTTTTGATTCTTCAGGATCTTTGGTTTTCCCCTTCTAACTTGCTGGTATCTCTAAGGCGCACCACCCCTTCTTTATTATCTGATTCTCGCTGGAAGCAATGTGGCCCTGAGACTGCCACCACTACTGGTCTTGCTTACTTTCAAAACCTACCTGGTACCATGAACTACCAAATCCTAGGCCTGTGTTCTGTATTTTGGTTCTTAGGGGTAGACTTTGTCTTGCTAGAACTTACTCTATCTGTACTTATCTAGGTGTTCTGCTCCCCAGCCCACTTTTGCATAGAGTCTCTTAAGCCTCCCCTGCAACAGGCTTCTACCTGTACCTGTACTTATACCTAGGCTTGCAGCAGTGGCACAAGCTCTGTTGGAATTTGTTGTTTCTCTGTTTAGAGAAGTTCATTGTATTCTCTGTCTCCTGATAATGCTGAAGGCATGGGTTGTGTATGATTTTATTTTCACTCTTTTGTTATCTAATGGTTCTCAGAGAGGATGTGTGGAGAGATTCAGGTTCAGGGGGTCACCATTAACCTCCATATGCCAAATTCTCTCCTAAATCTTTTCCTTGGTTTTTAAACATCACCGGACTTAAAAAAACAAAAACAAAAACCTTTTACACTTTATTGATCTTTTCTATTAAATCTTAGTTTTCTTTCATTATTTTTTGCTGTTTATTATTTTCTTAGTTCTATTCTCTTTTGTTGTTCTCTTTCTAACCTTTTCTGTTGGATCATTAACTTGTTTATTTTCAGTCTTCTTTTCCAAGATATTCATTTGAGAGGATAAATTTCTCTCTGCATGCCCTTTAGCCGAATCCCACAAGTTGTGATAGGCAGTATTTTTATTACTATCCAGTGCTAAGTATTTTTAAATTTCCATTATGAGTTCTTCTTTGACTCATGAGTTAACATGTTTTTAAACTTTTAAACAAATGTAGTTCTTCAGTTTTATCTTTTTTATTGAAATATTCTAACTTGATATCATGTAATCTGGATCATACCTGTGATTTGAAATGTGTTACCACTTGCTTTATGATTGAGCACAAGGTCCATTTTAGAAATTATTCTAGAGGCACCTGGGTGGTTCAGCCACTTAAGCATCTGAGTCTCGTCTTGGCTCAGGTCATAATCTTATTATGGTTTGTGAGTTCAAGGCCCGCGTTGGCTCTGTGCTGACAGTGTAGTGCCTGCTTGGGATTCTCTCTCTCCGTCTCTCTCTGTGGCCCTCCCTCGCTTGCTCTCTCTCCCTCTCTCAAAATATATAAATAAACTTCAAAAAAAATTATTCTGTGTGTGCTTGATAGGAATGAGTAGGCACTAATTTAGAGGTGTTGAGTTCTAGATATGTCCATTCAATCAAGTTTACTAATTGTGTCATTCAAATTTTTTATGACCTTGCTGATCTTTGTCTCCTTAGTCTAAGAATAATTGAGGAGTTATTGGGTATGTGTTAAAATATTCTACTATGATAGTGGATTTGTAAATTTCCCTTATAGTGCGGTCAATTTTTTATTTTTGTATTTTGAAGACAATTAGGTACATATAAGTTTAGAATTTATTCATCTTTCAGTTGAAACTTTAATCATTATGTAGTGACCGTAATGCTTTTGGTTTTAAATTCTATTTTGTTTGATATTAATAAAATGTCCTCATGTTTCTTCCGTATTTATCTAGGATATCTTTTCTCATGTGTTTACTTTTAAACTTTCTATATCCTTTTTTATTTCATATGTATCCCATTGTACATACCCAGTTTTGTTTTATGCTATCATGTTTAGGGGCATGTAGGCTATTAGCTGGGGTGTTTCAGTTTTTTTATAAGTGGGGTCTCCAGGAAGCTAGTTCAAGCCCATCCACATCAGTTTCTAGGTTCTTACAGAAGCCAAGAGAGCAAGCCCCAAAGCACAGCCATATTCAAACTTCTGGATTTGTCCCATGTACCAGAGTTATTCAAATGACCAAGCCCAGCTTCAAAGAGTGGAGAAATAAATTCTCCCTTTTGATGCAGCATAAATCTATACATACACAGGGATTATTATAGCCATCTCTGCAAATAAGTTATCACAAACCTGTTTTCTATTTCGTACCTTCCTGTATCTCTGCTACAATGTGGGCAATTATATTTGGTTAAATCACTATGTGAAACACAATCAAATACAATTCTGAATGATGTAAAAGTGCATAACTGAAATTTTTTTAACTCAGTTTGCATTAGGATAGACTATTACTGCAACAAATAAAACCAAACATGTATAATGACTCAAAAGAAAAAGTTTATTTCTACTATAACTGTACTGGGAAAGTAATTAGGTCCTCAGGCAGCTTTCATATATGCAAGCATTTAGGAACCCAAACTGATGGAAACTCTGCCATCTTCAACTTGAGGCTTTCAAAGTTGCCACAGAAGTGGTCTCTATCCCAGCCAGCTAAATGGGAAAAGAATAGGGAGGAGCATCAGGTAGGAGGTTTTTATGGGCTAGACCTGAAAGTGACACACATTATTTCTGCTCACATTTTATCACCTAGAAACTCAGTCACATGTTCACACCTAACAACGAATATAATGTTATTCAAAGAGAAATTCATAAAAATGGTTTAAAACATGAAAATACAGAACGAAATTAAATTCAGCCCTTCAGCTTGTTAACTGTGAGACCTTGGGAAAAGTACTTGACCTGTCTAAGCCTCTGTTTCTCTTCAGTGACATAGGAGGCATAATAGTATTTATCTCAAAGAAGTTTGTGGAGTTTTAAAAGTGAAATAAGGCATAGAAACTCTTAGTAAGCACTCAGTATGTATCAAGTATTCAGTAAAAACAAGTTATCAACATTACTAACAATAATGGGTACTTGTTGAGTCACTGGTATATCATTTCTTGAATATCAGTCAAACATATAAGTACCTACCAGTGCCAGACATATTAAATAACATAGAAAATTTAAATTTTAATCATAAAAATTATATGTTCTATATTTTAGAACATATAAAATGTTACGGATCATTCTGAGTCTTTAAGGAAATAGTTCTCATAAAAGACCTAAGAAGCCCACAGGTATTTAATCAAATGCAAGACTGCTTGCACAGGCTGGTTTAAAAGGACCCTGTGATAGTGCCTTCACAGTCTTGAGGCCAGTCTCTCACATGTCTTATCTCATTGCACCTGTAATAGGCAAATAATATGATTTTATTAAGTTTAGTGAGGTGACACTGCATATCAAACAGAATAACTTCCTAGATATCCTGTTAACCAGGGAGCTCTTTCCCTCCAACTCCCCATAAGAGAGCTTTATAGCACCTGTTGGTTCTCTCCCACTATCTCTCTTGCTTGCTCTTCCCTATTTTCCCTTTTTCCTGTTGCCTTGAATCTTGCCTTTTGGGTCACTCTATTAGTTTCTTTTGTAAACAAGATAACTTTCTCATGCTTCTGTTGTATCCACCCTATAATCCTAGTCACCAAAACAAAGGACCCTCCTTAGATGGTTTGAAAGGAACAAAATTATACAAACTAGTTGATATTTTTGCAATCACAGCTAGAAAAAAAAAAAAAGCACAATTTGGAAAGTTAATCTTTTAGGCAGATATCCCAAGCATTCTTGATATCCTTCTTGGTCTCCCCTGTTCATTTACTGAACATAATGGCATTTGTCACAATCTTCTCACCTCGATTCCTGCCTCATTCTTTGACCTCAGTTCCTTAAGGTCCTCATCTAAAATGCCTGCCCCTGCACTCCATTCAAAGTCCCCCAGCTCTTATGGCCACACACAAAGCTGTTCTATTGTCAGAATTCCCATCAGACGTCTTACCCTCAAACCAATCAATACCTCCTACCTCTCCAGCTTAGTCTCATCTGTTTCCACTACAACCACCTGCCAGTCTCATCCAGACTTTCAGTCCATTACTGTTTTACTTTTCCTTTCTCCATCAGCCCTCCTCTTGTCTTTGATTCAAATTCCATCATTTCAGTCAGTCTCTTGCTGCTTTCACTGCATTTGTCTGGCAAAATGTTATTCCTGCAAACAGCCTACTGTCTTTCTTTGTGCTACCTATCTTTGCTTCAGTACCTCTGGGAAAATATACGCAAAGGAGCAAATTTGTGGCACTTCTATCTATGAGTTCCAGCCTTAGTTGGGCCCTCATTATTGCCCCAAATTCTCCCATTTCCCTCTGGCAACTCATTGTCCCATTACCACTTTAAGCCTTTTCTACTCTACTCAGCCTTCAACACTGTCACCCGCCTTTCACTCTTAGTATTTAACTTGCCTCCTGTTTTTTTACTGAGGGAGTAGTTCGCACTGAAACCGCCAAAATTTCTGCTAGCAGAGCTACAACCTACCTACCTCTGTGTCCATTCTTTCCTCCTCTTAAACTAGGGGAGATGTTCCTCCTGTGTTCTGAGTTCCATGGCCTCTTGTGCTCCAAGAATCTTACATTATCCATTATTTCTTTCCTTTCTCTGCTTTATTCCTTCCCATTAACATTTACAAATACTCAAATCTCTCCATAACTTAAAAAATTCCTGGGCCTTATTTCCAAACAAATTGTTGGTCCCCTATGCCATCCTCTTAGCAGTCCAGATTCTATAATTATCTAAGCTTGTTGCCTCAAATTTCTCTGCTTCCATATACCCTTTAAAACACCCTAAACTACCTTTGGCACTTCCCTCTTTAAAATGGTGGTCACTCTAAAGTGACCAGTGACCTCCATGTCAAAGGGATGTTCCCCTGGTCCTCATCTCATTTGCCTCTCAACAGGCAAAATTGTTAACCACTTTTTTCTCTCCCTGTCTTCCTTTAGCTACGCATTCTCTTGCTGTTCTCTTCTCATTCTGGTAACTTCTCAGTATCTTTGTTAACTCTTCCCTCTTCAGTGGACCCTCATATGTTGGAATTACCCAGGACTTGGTTTTTCTGTTAGCAATACGTATTCTTTCTCTAAACGTTTTCATATATACCTATGGCTTCAAATATAAGAGTTTCTCAAAGTGTGGTTCATGGGCCAGCCTGTGTCAGGATCACTTAGGATGAAATGGGGACATGTTGGGGGCGGGGGTGGGGGGGGAGGAATGGATAGAGGAGCATTAAAACGAAGATTACTAAGGCCCATGTAAGGCCTAACAAATTAACTTTGTGGGTGGGGACTGGGACTTTGGATTTTAAATAATTCTCCAGGTCATTCTCATACTGACTAGAACTTGGAACAGGAACAGCTCAATATCACCATCTTGTGTCTTACTAACATCAGTACTTTATTTTCTCAAATGTTAGGAAACTTAATAATGTGAAAAAACAGAAAGGAAATAAGAAAAAAAAAAAAAGATCTGAATGAATTACCTGCCCCCTGAATAGTCAAGATTAGATTATGTCATCTTTTGGCTTTTCTAGTTCCAAATGAGAACTCCTCTATATTCAAGTTTAAAATTTTAATCCTTATCCAACTAAATAAAAACCCAAGAATTAGAATGATGGTTTCATTCATTACACAGTCTCTTAAAATGGAACCAAGGGCATTTTATGGATTTTCAAAGTTAGTTTTCCCTTTAGTTAACTAATAAAGTGCATTCTGCTTCCCACTAAGCATTTAATATGTGTCATTATAATTTTACCTAAAATTTATTGTTAAATTTTTATCTTAGTTTAAAAATAATATTGTAAAACAACTTTTGGAAGATAATTTATGAAGAAAATGAAATCCACTTGTAGTCTCACTACTAAGAGATAATACACAATTAAATTGTAGGTATTTCATTTTCCTGTGCATATGTGGGTTTTCCCCTGGATAATCTAAAAATATTTTTTGACTTTTGTATCTGCCTTAATGTGCAATTAAAATCTGCAAATTTTTCCCTATTTTTAGCCATATGTTTTACCACTTGTATCTAAATTTGGCAAACAAAGGCTTCAGGGTTTTGACTTTGATCACACTTTGATTGCCTAATATCTCAGGTAAAGTTGCCATATAACATATTAGTTTTAGATGGATAACATAATTTGATATTTGCATATACTACAAAGTGATCTTCACAATAAAAGTTACTGTCACCATATAATTGACTCCCTTCATCCTTTTCACCCACCCAACCCACTTCCTCTCTGATAACCACCAGTCTAGTCTGTTCTCTATGAGTTTTGTTTTCCAAATTCTACATATAAATAACATCATATGGTATTTGTCTTTCTCTGATATCTCACTTAACGTAATACTCTCAAGGTCCATCCATGTTGTTACAAATGGCCAGATTTCCTTTTTATGGCTAAACAATATTCCATTGTATATGTATAGCATATCATCTTTATCCATTCATCCATCAGTGGACAGTTTGGTGTCCATATCTTGGCTATTATAAATAATGCTGCAGTGAATTCAGGTAATTCTTAGAAGACCATATTAATACTCCTCCATGTATATCATTGCCCATTTATTCTAATTACCTGGATTCCTGACAAAATGTCTTCTCATTTTCTTTAGTAACCAGTGGTGTAGAATCTTGTTAAGGTCATTTGAAAGCCTAAATATTACATCCCTTGCTTCCTTTTTCATTGTTTCAAAGAACTAAGGTGATATAGTCAGTCTCTTAGAAAAGTTCTTGGTAGATGAACTGCTAATGGACTCCTACCTTGACGTATGAGTAGGAATTTAATGGATATATAAACAAGGAAGAGAGAACTCAACCAATAATATTATCTGCAAGGGTATAGAGGCATAACAGTGCACAGCATGTTTGGGAAAATGCAGTGTGACTGACAGTGTGGGCAGGTGAGGAAAGGCAGATCAGAAAGACAACTTGGGACCAAGTGTCCACCATTTATGGAGTATTATGTGGCAGGTACTGGACTGATGCTTTGCAAACATTTCTTTGAATCTTTTCAATAAAAAATTTGTAAGGTTCACTGTATTCTAATTAATTTAATTTTTCTAACTTTTTTTCAAGTATGACAGCTTGCCTTCAACTTAACCCAGGAAATTGATCTTCCACATGCACCCAAACTTTATTCTGTGAAGCTAGTGTTTTTGTCAGGTCAGCACCCCTCCCCTCTATCTTTTGGTAAAAGTCTCCATCTGCCTGGCTATAGAAGTAAGCACAAATCACAGTAATTCATCTCCATCAGTGTTTTCTGTACTGGAGCCCAGAGAGGAAACTTCCTGCCTCTATGAGAGATGTGAGCCAGGAGCTGCCACGACCCCACTATTATGAGAAAAGGGGACATAACAGAGGCAGGTATGGGCTACGTTGAGCAACAGTCCTGGCAAGGTCTCTGTCTCCTTCACTCTTGTTTTTCCCTTAACTAGGTTGAGTTCTTTTTGTCCCTTACAATCCCTTTCTGTATCTTAGTAGCTAAGAGTTAATTTTTGGAGACTCTTAAATTAACTCTTGGGTCAAAAGGTGATGTCACTTAATAGTTACAGACCTTGGGCAAGCCACTTAAACTAGTTAGGTCCAAATGGTAACATGGGGTTATGGAGAGGATGAAATGGGATTATGAACATAAAGCATTTAGCACACACACTGTGTTCACAGAGATTTAGCTGTCATTAGGGCACGTGGAAGAAGGAACAGTTGACTGACAAGAAGCTCCTTCACCTCTCCTTACCAACTGAGACTTTGTACTCCAGTTGGGATTTACTTTATATCAACAAAGAAAGAATAAAGCAGACAGATGTGGCAAAATCTTGATAACTGTTGGACAGATGGAAGTCATATGTTACACTCTACTTTTACATTTTTTATAATCTTTTTTGAAGAAAGGTCTATTGAGAGTGTCATGCAGTTTTTGGTCCTGCTGATGTAAACTATACTTTCGAGTGTTGGGTCAACCTTGATTTCCTTGAAGTCCTGGGGTGGACTCAGTTTGATCAATAAAGAGTTGTTCCCCTTTGAAGGATAACTGAATCTGGCTCATTAGTTTTCATATGGGATTCTTATGAGATAAGATGGTGTGTGGTTTTCCTGTTACGGGAACTGAGCCAAGGCTTTGTTATGGGGTTGTGTTCACCTCAACGGATGAGTTTAGATGGTGTTTTCCTTTGTTTTCTACAATCTGGAGGAATTTTTGTGGTATCAGTGCTGTTTCTTCCTTAATATCTTGCCCGAGTTATGATTACACTTCCCTTTTAAATCCTGGAGCTGTTACTCATCATACTTTGTATGCTTTTTGATATATGTAGAAATAATTTTAAAAGTAAACACTTTCACGGGCATTTCAGTCCATTAAGCATCCGACTCTTGATTTTAGCTCAGGTCATGATCTCAGGATCATCAGGCTCCATCAGGGTCTGCTGGGCATGGAGTCTGCTTAAAACTCTCTCTCCCCCTCCCTTTTACCCTCTCTTGCTTATGCACTCTCTCTTAAAAAATAAAATACTTCAAAGAATTAAGTATGCAAAAAAAATTATTTTTTTCATGAGAATACGTATAACTTTCGTAGCTAAGGGTAATATAATCATTTCATCCCAGTGATCACATTAAAAACTTAACCCCTGGTCTAGATAGCCGTCCTTTATACACAAACTTTCACACTGCCATCATTACCACTGACATCACCAGGCAGGAGTCACTTCCCAGGCACTGTGCTGGGTGTACTACATCTGCCATTTCTTTTAATCATCACCATAAGTCTCTGAGGTAAACACCAGGTACTGCCTCCCACATTTTACGATAAAGCTGAACTGTAGCAAACAATGTCCATCAAACCCCAGAAGTCTGATTCCATAGACTTCTGATTGTGAGACCTTAGACAAATCACGTAATCTTCCTGGCCCTGGTGTCCTTGATGATAAAATGCAAGGGGTAGTCCAAGGAGTCATTTTGAAACTTTTCCTGTCAGGCCTGAGAGTTTGGAGGCATCACCTTGGGGTCAAGCTGGATGAGGAGCTTTCCTTCTATATTACATACTAGCCTTTGGTAGGATTTCATTTGAACTAATGGTTCTGAGGCTTCTGAGGATCTTCCATTATAATAATTCTGCAGAATCATTTAGATGAATGGTTCTGTGAATATTCTAGGATTCTATTTTCTGTCACATTATCTGTTATGTTCTTAATTAGATATAGACTATATTCATGTAACTACAGAATCTCCAATATACTCATTCACTTCTCTATAATTTTTCTATAATAAACCCATGTTTAGAACAATACTCACATTCTAAATTTTACTGTATAATAAATCCCATCAGAACTTATTTTCCCCCTATAGGAGGGGGAAAATAGTATGTTAAGTACTACCCTCTTACACTACTTTCCATTTATTTTCAGTAGTGTTCAGTAGACACTGATATACTGTATAAGCACTCAAGTGATTATGGACTCTGGCTAACAATAAACTCATTCCTTTAAAGATTTAAAAGTCAAAGCATCAGACAAAATCTAAGTTTTTATGAGACTTCACATTTTGAAATACATAACTCTTATAGCACAAACACAGTATTTACATTACAAGTTCTTTTTACAAAATATGCGTGCCATTTTGAAAGAATACTGTGAAGATCATGACCTAAAATACCTTTTAGAGTTCAAAAATGACTTATGGAATCTGGTCTCCAGAAATCTACCATATAATGACATAAGAGTTGAACATCAGGGCTTACTCATACATAAAAATACTAGTTCTCTATCCCAGTGGTCAGCAAACAATGACCTGTGGGCCAAATTCAGCTGGTGGCCTGTTTTTGTAAAGCTGCAGGCTAAACATGGTTTTGACATTTTTAAAGGTTAAAAAACCCCAAAAAACTAAGCAATAAAGAAGAATATGCAACAAAGACACATATGGCCTGCAAATATTTACTCTGTGGCTTTTTATAGAAAGTTTGCTGACCCCTGCATTATATGAAACCAGCTGAAAGAGATGGCTACTAGAATTATACTGAGTATTAAAAAAGACACCACTGCACTGTAATGTGCCAGTACCATCACACTACTCAATTCTAAAGTGAGGCACTTCTGTTTGAATATGTACATTTCCAAAACATAATTACATCTGACAGGTAGCTCTGCTACTTAACTCTAGCCCTTTGTAATTAGGCCTCCACATGAAATCACATTCTGAGGGGCTAAAGTAAACAAGCACAAAGTACTTCAGATGTCAGTCATTGATTTCCTCAGTAGTTGACCACTTACAGTCTTAAATTTAATAAAATCCATAATTTAGGTATTGCCAATAGGAGGTGGTAATGTTGCATTATTTAAATAACATCTATAAAAACCGTGTTTAGATATCCTAACTCATTATCTTCAGAAGCAAGGGTAACTAGTTAACTTAGTAGCTACTTATTTTAAAAATAAGAACTGGGAAAAAAAAAAAAAAAAAAAAAATGAAAAAAACA
>NW_027531504.1:544738-662276 GCF_008692635.1 Crocuta crocuta | reverse complement strand
AAAAAAAAAAAAAAAAAATGTAAAACCGCAGCAAAAGGCTTTGGAATGCAAAGACTGGGGTCTCTTAGCAATAGCTCCCAAGCTGGCCTAGGCTTCTCATGTGAAAGTTTATTGGCAATGGTTGCTATGGGAACTTAGCAGCTATCTCTTGTCAGTGAGTCTTTTCATTAAAAGAATGATGGGTCCAAGAGCAAATGCTTTCAAAATAAAACCAGTTCAAAGCTGCTCAACACAAGTTTTCCATGTCTTGATTAAACAATTACTGGTCAGTAGTCTATATTCACACCACAAAACAGGTATTGTACTGGATGCTTTTCCTTCTTCAGGCCAAAACGGCTAAGCATCATATCACGAAGACCTCTCTATGATGCCGAGTTTTAAAATGCTCAGGGAATGCTGAGGTAGATGATTTTCAAATGAAGATCTTCTATACCCTGATTCGATCCGGACTAGCTTCTTTTTGTATCCTCCGTCTGGGAAATATCTTCCGCTTAAGTGCAATTAACTAGATAATAAAGACAAAATAAATTTTAAATCTCCCATGTTGACAGACTTTAAACTTTCTGAGAGTCATATGACATTAATCATTTCCAGTCTTCTACATAAAATAACTGAGCAAACAAGTCTCCATCATTCCTCCTCAAAATAAAACCAACTACTACTTTTGTTATAGGGTCAATATGCATAGATATGTGCCCACAAAATATTTAAACCCACAAGAATTAAAATTATTTTGGTCCAAGCTTCACTTTTTAAAAGACTTATAACTACAGATTTTTACATAGTGATGACAAGCATGTTTATTTTCAAGATATCTGTTAAGTCTTTCTAGAAGTCTCTGTGTAGCTTATTAAAACACTGCCTCCTAATTTGAAAATGACTGAATATGTAAGACAGAGGGTTATTTTTAAGGAAAAAAGCCCTGTCTTAAAATCCTATCACTTTTCTCCTATACTTAAACATAGCAATATCATTTGAAAATACAGGTAATACCTAATTTATGAAATGGGTTTTAAGGTAAAAAGTTACTTTGTAAATTATTGGCTTAGAGCTTGGATACTTTTTTCAAATAGAAACAGTTCATCCATGATACATCTGAAATTTTAAAAACCTGACCCCCCATTGTAACAAAGTGTCAGTGAGAAAAACAAATATGTTCTTTATGGTTTCAATCTGGGATCATACTGCCTGCTCCTCCATCTCAAGGTAGAAGCAGGGCTTTCACCAAGCACAGGCCACCATGGTTTGAGTAATGAGCTAGGACTCTGGGGCAGAGGAAGAAGCTACATTGACTGGTTTGTTGGGGAGCATGGAGAGGTTAAGGAATTTGATTCAAGTAGGTTAAGAGCAAGGAGACAGGAGAGAAGATGTATTCTTCCCTTTTCTCCCTCCTCTTGCCTCTCTGGTTCCCTGTTCTCTGCTGGTATAAATGACACAGATGAAAGACTGGCCCTCTTGCTCCTTCCCACTGCTACTAGCTGTTCCTTTGAGCCACAGGGCCTCTCCTTCCCCATCACAGGCTATCTCCTCGGTTCCTCACTGGGCCTCTGTTCTAAGTAGGAACAATTTTTTAAAGATTTTTTTCTGAGATTTTTACCAGCCAGGAATAATGTCAAAAAAATATCAAAAACAAGATTTACTGAGATGCATGTGAAGATTTAATAGCAGTCCTGTTCAACTGCCCAATCTCCATTTCCTCATTTCTTTCCATGTGCAGCAGGAAGCCCATGCACTGTTTATTCTAGAGTTCTCAATACTTCAGCCTCTTCTTTCTCAGTTTAAGTAAACTCAGTGCAAGTTTCCCATAAGTGACAACTAGAAAATCTCCACTCAACAGTCACCTCAAATGGAGGCAGAGGTGAGGTTTGCATGCCTCAGTAAGTCAGGTCAGCCCAGACACCATTCCCTTCCTCCTCCAGTTCTTTCTCTCTGGAACATTTCATGTCTACACCAAATAGGATTCTCTGGTCCCTTTCTTTTTGCCTCACAAACCTCCCTTGTATTCCCAGGACTTCACCTGAAGGAGGCTGTGTGTGTGCTGCCTGCATGGAGAGAACTAGCAATTCAAAGGAAACATAGCTGAGAGAAACAGGAGCACAATGGGCACTGTCCACAGAACAGCAGGAGGCCTGATGATAAGACACTGTGGTTGACGCCCTTTAGAAAGGTTACAAGAAAAAAAATTGGAAACCCATACAAAATCAGTATCAAGTGAGGATTCTAGGTGGTTTTTTGGTTAGAAATACTTAGAGGTTTCAGTTTTAGCTTAATGCCTAAAAGTTAATCTACCGAGTTCCAGGTAAAAAGAATACTGGTAGGGTATCTAGAAGGTAAATGAATAAAAGGCTATTATGTTTGCTGCCTGAATATTTTAAAATATGTCTGACATGTTTTATAGCTAAAAGAAATTAAAATATTCCTGTTGTGAACTAATGTCACTTACAAAAGGAATCAGATAATATTAAAAAATACTGTTTGATCCCCACATAAAATATATAACACTTACCTGTTCAGCAAAAAATGAGAATACAGTAAACAAAATCAATGTTGCTAGTACACAGTGAGTCCAAAACTTCAATTTGTCTCGATATGCTCTCCTGTTCAGAGAGAGAGAGGGAAAGCAAATATGCTCTTAATCTGTGGTTTCTGTGCATAGTTTCACTGTATTTGTTATATGCTACTTTAGCAAAAGTCCTGAAACACAAAATCATTGGAAGCAATTTGAAAATGTTAATACAATGTAGATTTCCAACATAAGCTCAGATTTTTCATTATGTCATAGTAAACACTGTATTTGAATTGTAAAAGTTATCCAGGCAGAGAAAAGGACTTCAAAAGAAAATTACTTCTAGCATCTAAGCAAAGGCACACTTTCATTTACTTTTATTCATTCATTCATATCCATTTCTTCACATATCCAGTCAATACTTCCTATGGATATAGATAGATGAACAAGATGAAATCCATGCTCTAAAGTATGTACAAACCTGGGGAGTCACTGACCTGCAGACAACCAGCCAGCACACAAATTGGACCCAAAAATGTTTTATCAAAAGCAAAGTCTTGGGGAAAACAGCATAGTGATGAAAGCACCTCAGAGATGGTGACATTTCATTTAAGCCTTGAAGCAGAGAGGGAAAGCATTTAGCTGAGGAAGGCAGTGAGCATCAGCAGAGTCAGAGGAGCAAGCAGAGTCCTGCAGAACTGAATGAAGTCGGGCCTAGGGGGCATCAGAGAGAGAGCTAAGGCACGGGAAGGCAGGTGGGCATTAACCGCAGGTGTTCTAGAAATGCAATGGGGTTTGGACATAATACTCCAGTGGGAAAGCGTATGAAATGGCAGGTGTGTGTGTGTGAGAGACAGAGACAGAGACAATCGGGGTAAAAATGGTGGCCATCGAACTGAAGGATGCATGTCAGGTGACCATAGGTGACTAGGCAGGCAATCACATTAGTCCGGGTATGAAAACCTAGTGAAGGACAGGGAGAATGAAAGAAGCAACAGAAGAGACCATCTAAAAGTACAAGCAACTGGACTTGGAGATAGGATACTGGGGATAGAGGCAGTTGTAAAGTACAGTTTCCTCATTTGTAATTTGGGAATGATTTATTATGAAGATTAAGCATACGCTTTTAATATAGGCTTGTAAGATATGTTAATGGTTACCAAATTCAGGCCTCTGCACTGAGTTCAGATTCTCATTTACAGTTTGTCTGGCAGTGGATGTCTCTACTTCAAGTCCTGTATTGATAATGGTACCTCTGTTTCTCCTCCTGAATTTCCTAGGTCTCTTAATAGGATCACAACCAGTACAGTAAGTTCTAATATGTATACAGTGTCATTCAAAATCAATATGTAATTTAAAAAGCCAAGAAACCATAGACGGTAACACAACTAAAAAGTTGTCCCAGCAACCAGAGAACCTTAAATTAGCTGGAGGTTTCCTGAGTCACTCACATCCACTGAGCACCTACCATGTGCTAGAGAGTAACTCAACTCAACTCTCAACTCAACAAGAGTAAGACACCATCTCTGCTCCTGAAGCAGTCTCACAGTCTAGCAGGAGAGACCAGTGCACCAGACAGACTGCTGTACAGTGCAGAAAGGCTTTCTTCCTGTTCCCTGGGTACAGCACCATCAGGAAACGAGAGAAAGGTAATAGGGGACTCAGGAGCACAATGTCATGAAAGGAAAGAGAAAAAGTAAAGTTTCTAGAAGGTAGGGTGGTGTTGGTGCTCAGCAGTGAGAGATGATCCAGAAGTGGAGCAGGATGAAGAAAATGAAGCCCTCAGATCACAGAACTGCAAAGAAGGTCCTAAACCTGATTTACCTCATTTGTATGGCACAGAAATCAAAGTCCTCTCAAACTACTCTTAAACCCACTTCTTTCTCATTTGATTAGGACCTTGAAGATAAATTTAGTCACAAACTGGGGAGTTAACACTTGAAACCGTCCAGAAATCTCTTTCCCCTGAGCTAAAGGAAAGTAAAATGAGAAGCCATTCCTAGAAGACAAGACCCACAATTTAGTAATAACTTCTCACTTGAAAAATAAAAATATAGATACTAGCAATATACATGCTGTCTCACTTTCCCAACTCCAAGACACCAAAGTGTTCTAGTTGCCAAGATTGCTAATTTTCTCTCTACAATCTCTCCCAATTCTGTCTACTGTTTTCTCCTTATTCCCTGAACTGTGTGTCCTTGCTTCACACCTTGACGGTTTCGTAACTACTAAAACGCTTAGTAGTCATATCACTGCCTCCAGTTTCTAGACAACACTGCCTCACTCCAAACAGCTTCCTCACCAGTCTAACCCCTGCTATATAATACAGATAACTGTTAGTTATCTTTCCAAATCATGAAGTCTGATCACTACAAACCTGTAAAAAAAATTTCTCTGGGGAGCCCCAATCTCTAAAGAAAAAAAGCCCAATTCAGATACAGCCCTTCACAATCTCTCCTTTCTCTGCAGAGCACCCTCTCTTACACCTTTGTCCCTTGTACATGCCATTTCTTCTACCAGGAACACGTTTTCCTACCTGTAAAGGTCCTTTTCATAATTTAAAACCAAGTCCAAATGTAACCTTCCCCTTACAGAGTTAGTTGCTCCCTCATCCAAACTCAGTAGCATTGAACCATGCCATAGCACTTGGTATCACAACTGTTTGCCTCCAGCCTGTCTTCCTGAAGGGCCTATGAATACCTCATAGCCTGGTACCATACTCCTTTCATCTGTGTATTCCTAGCACCTGCATAGCGTAAACAGTAAAATAAGGCATGAAGGAAACATTATAAAGTAGATTTGGATTACAGTGGAACATATGGAGGGTTGGCAGTCAGGCTGGATTTACCACTTATCAGCTGCTTCACTTTAAGCAAATCACTCCGTTTCTGTTACTATGTTTTCCTGCCATATAGGTACTCAAGAAACAGGGTAGCTGTTCTTATGACAGAGAATGAGGCTCAGCAGATGTGCTTGGCCAGTAAACTCAATAAAAAACTTTTAAGTATATTTTTACAAAATAATTATAGATCAAATCATACATTAAAGAAATTTCATCTCTCACACACACAAACACACACGTGAACATTACCACTCCTGCAGCTCATGCATGTGGAGGAAACGGTTTCGATACTCTCTTGGCAGCTCAAATTGGGATGGTATGGGGAACATGGATTCATAGAAGTCCCTGAGAACAGCTTTCACTGTCTGGGCATCTTTATGATTGTGGTCAATGTTGTCATTCAGGCAAACAAACTTCCTAGAGATAATAGAGATCCAGGGTTATTGGTTATGGTAAGAATGATCTTGACATAATTAAACAAGAAATGTAGATTGCAAATTTATTTTAAATGAATTCATGTTCCAAGCTGTTACATGTACTGATACGATTCTCTGGGAGAGTAATATTCTATAAAATTTTCCTTGGATATTTCTCACTGTAAAACAAAGGAGAGCTAGAGAGGGTAATCTTAAAAGTGCCTTCTAGCTGTTGGAGTAAATTTATTTAATGATTTCTGTTTAGCATGCCCCCAGTTAAGTGTTTAATATAAATGTAGTTTACTAACTAGAGCATTTAATTGGCAGCTAAGGGAAAAACTGTTAAGCACCTAAAACCAACTTCTCTAAACTGACAGTTATATTAGTAAGAACAGTGATATAGATAATTGAGATAGAAATGGTACCTTATAGCTATAAATTCTTTGAGTTTGATGACTTCTTAATATGTCTTCAATGAAGCTATAAGATCCTACTGTTCTAGCAAAAAGCAGATGACAGATGCTTCCCTACTTGTTTCAAGTTCCCTTCAAGGCAAAGTCAACCAAACTGAGGGCCCACTGAAATAGTTGGCAGGAATAATGCCAGTTTTGAAGTGCTTGTGCATTTTAAAATAATAAATCCAACTATCAATTTATAGGAAAAACAGAGACCTAAGAACACGATAAACAACTGACAAAATCAGAGAAATCCAAAGTAAGGAAATATACAGAATATATTAGTAGATTTCTTCGTATACACACAAAAAATTATATGGCTAAGAGAGGTTAAGGGAAAAACTATAGATTTAAAAGGCGAAAGATTTATACGATCTGACAAGAAACCAGAGTATTGGAAAACCTATAGATTTAAATGCTGTTAATTTAACTGATACCACTTCAAACCAATAAACTGAAAAAAATATAAATGCTTACAAAAGACAACTGGAAAAATGTGTACACTGACCAGATAATTTATCATATTAAGAAATAAATAATGATATGCTGGTTATTTTTAAAGAGTTGTTACAATTTTTAATATAGTTTGTCAAAATGGTTTCTATACAGCACCTAGTGCTCATCCAAACAAGTGCCCTCCTCAGTGTCC
Source organism: Crocuta crocuta (assembly GCF_008692635.1). Classification (NCBI taxonomy): domain Eukaryota; kingdom Metazoa; phylum Chordata; class Mammalia; order Carnivora; family Hyaenidae; genus Crocuta; species Crocuta crocuta. Next base: position 655,408 of record NW_027531504.1, on the reverse strand, counting down.
ATCACCTATTTTCCCCTCTCTCCCACCATCAACCCTGTTTGTTCTCAGTATTTAAGAGTCTCTTATGGTTTGCCTCCCTTGCTCTCTGTATTTTTTTTTCCTCCTTCCCCGCCCCCATGGTCTTCTGTTAAGTTTCTCAAGATCCACGTATGAGTGAAAACACATGGTATCTGTCTTTCTCTGACTGACTTATTTCACTTAGCATAATACCCTCCAGTTCCATCCACATTGCTACACATGGCCAGATTTCATTCTTTCTCATTGCCATGTAGTATTCCATTGTATATATAAACCACATCTTGATCCATTCGTCAGCTGATGGACAATTATGCTCTTTCCATGATTAGGCTACTGTTGAGAGTGCTGCTATGAACACTGAGGTACATGTGCCCCTATGCATCAGCACTTCTGTATCCCTTGGGTAAATTCCTAGCAGTGGTATCGCTGTTGGGTCATAGGGGAGTTCTATTGTTAATTTTTTGAGGAACCTCCACACTGTTTTCCAGAGGGGCTGCACCAGTTTGCATTCCCACCAACAGTGTAGGAGAGTACCCGTTGCTCCACATCCTCACCAGCACCTGTAGTCTCCTGATTTGTTCATTTTAGCCACTCTGACCGGCATGAGGTGGTATTTCAGTGTGGTTTTGATTCGTACTTCCCTGATGATGAGTGATATTGAGCATCGTTTCATGTGTTTCTTGGCCATCCATATGGCCAATATCTTCTTTCGAGAAGTGTCTATTCATGTCTTCTGCCCATGTCTTTACTGGATTATTTGTTTTTCGGGTGTGGAGTTTGGTAAGTTCCTTAAAGATTTTGGGTATTAGCCCTTTGCCCGATGTGTCATTTGCAACTATCTTTCCCCATTCAATCCGTTGCTTTTTGGTTTTGTTGACTGTTTCCTTTGCAGTGCAGAAGCTTTTTATCTTGATGAGGTACCAATAGTTCATTTTTGCTTTTGATTCCCTTGCCTTTGGAGATGTGTTGAGTAAGAAATTGCTGCGGCAGAGGTCAAGAAGGTTGTTTCCTGCTTTCTCCTCTAGGGTTTTAAAGGTTTCCTGTCTCACATTCAGGTCCTTTATTCATTTTGAGTTTATTTTTGTGTATGGTCCAAGAAAGTGGTCTAGTTTCACTCTCCTGCATGTTGCTGTCCAGTTCTCCCAGCACCATCTGTTAAATAGGCTGTCTTTTTTCCACTGGACACTCTTTCCTGTTTTGTCAAAGATGAGTTGGCTGTACATTTGTGGGTCCAGTTCTAGGTTCTCTATTCCACTGGTCTATGTGTCTGTTCTTGTGCCAGTACCATACTGTCTTGATATGATTACCACTTTGTAGTAGAGGCTAAAGCCTGGGATTGTGATACCTCCCATTTTGGTTTTCTTCTTCAATACTGCTTTGGCTATTCAGGGTCCTTTGTGGTCCCATACAAATTTTAGGACTATTTGTTCTAGCTTTGACAAGAATGTTGGTGCAATTCTGATTGGGATTGCACTGAATGTATAGATTGGTTTGGGTAGTATTGACATTTTAACAATATTTATTCTTCCAATCAATGAGCATGGAATGTTTTTCCATTTCTTTGTGTCTTCTTCAATTTCCTTCATAAGTTTTCTATAGTTTTCAGCATATAGATCTTTTACATCTTTGGTTAGGTTTATTCCTAGGTATTTTATGGTTCTTGGTGCGGTTGTGAATGGGATCACGTTCTTGATTTCTCTTTTTGTTGCTTCATTATTGGTGTATAAAAATGCAACTGATTTCTGTACGTTGATTTTGTATCCTGTGACTTTGACTTTGCTGAATTCGTGGATCAGTTCTAGCAGACTTTTGGTGGAGTATGTTGGGTTTTCCATGTAGGGTATCATGGAAAAGGTGAAAGTTTGACTTCATCTTTGCCAATTCTGATGCCTTTTATTTCCTTTTGTTGTCGGATTGCTGACGCTAGGATTTCCAGCACTATGTTAAGCAACAGTAGTGAGAGTGGACATCCCTGTCATGTTCCGGATTTTAGGGGGAAAGCTCTCAGTTTTTCCTCATTGAGGGTGATATTAGCTGTGGACTTTTCATTAATGGCTTTTATGATGTTTAAGTACGTTCCTTCTATCTCAACTCTCTCAAGGATTTTTATTAAGGATGCTGTATTTTGTCAAATGCTTTTTTTCTGCATCTACTGACAGGATTAAATGGTCCTTATCTTTTGTTAATATGATGTATCACATTGACTGATTTGTGAATACTGAACCAGCCCTGCAACCCAGGAATGAATCCCACTTGATCATGGTGAATAGTTCTTTTGATATGCTGTTGAATTCGATTTGCTAGTATCTTGTTTAGGATTTGTGCATCAATATTCGTCAGGGATATTGGCCTGTAGTTCTCTTTTTTTGCTGGGTCTCTGTCTGGTTTGGGAATCAAAGTGATGCTGGCTTCTTAGAATGAGTCCGGAAGTTTTCCTCCCATTTCTATTTTTTGGAACAACCTGAGAAGAGTAGGTATTAGCTCTGCTTTAAATGTCTGGTAGAATTCCCTAGGGAAGCCATCTGGTCCAGAACTCTTATTTGTTGGGAGATTTTTGAGAACTGATTCCATTTCTTCACTAGTTATGGGTCTGCTCATATTTCTATTTCTTCTCATTTGAGTTTTGGTAGTATGTGGGTGTTTAGGAGTTTGTCCATTTCTTCCAGGTTGTCCAGTTTGTTGGCATTTAATTTTTCATAGTATTCCCTGATAATTGCTTGTACTCCTGAAGGACTGGTTGTAATAAATCCATTTTCATTCATGATTTTATCTATTTGGGTCCTCTGTCTTTTTCTTTTGAGAAGCCGGCTAGAGGGTTATCAATTTCTTTTTCTTTTTTTTTTTTTTTCAAAAAACCAACTCTTGGTTTCCTTATTCTGTTCAACTGTTTCTTTTTTAGTTATTATATTGTTTATTTCTGTCCTAATTTTTATTATTTCTCCTCTTCTGCTTAGTTTGGGGTGTCTTTGCAGTTTTGCATCTAGTTCCTTTAAGTGTGCTATTAGATTTTGTATTGGGGATTTCTCTTGTACCTTGAGATAGGCTGGATTACAATGTATTTTCCTCTTAGGACTGCCTTTGCTGCATCCCAAAGGGTTTAGATAGTTGTATTTTCATTTTCATTTGCTTCCATATATTTTAAAATTTCTTCTCTAATTGCCTGCTTGACCCATTCATTCTTTAGCAGGGTGTTCTTTAACCTCCATGTTTTTGGAGGTTTTCAAGACTTTTTTCCTGTGGTTGATTTCAAGTTTCATAGCATTGTGATCTGAAAGTGTGCATGGTATGATGTCAGTTCTTTCATATTTATTGAGGACTGCTTTGTGACCCAGTATGTGATCTATCTTGGAGAATGTACCATGTGCACTCAAGCAGAAAGTGTATTCCACTGCTTTGGGATGTAGAGTTCTAAACATCTTTATCATGTTCAATTGGTCTAATGTGTTGTTTAGGGCCATTGTGTTTTTACTGATTCTCTGTCTAGATGATGTATCCATTGCTGTAAGTGGAGTATTAAAGTGCACCCTAAGATTGCTTAGGTTTGTGTTGTTTTATATATTTGGGTGCTCCCAAATTCAGTGCATAGACCTTTCAACTTGTTAGCTCTTCCTAATGGATAGACCCTGTAATTATTATATAATACCCTTCTTCATCTCTTGTTACCACCTTTACTTGAATGTCTAGTTTGTCTGATTGAAGTATGACTACTCCAGCTGTCTTTTGACTTCCAGTAGCATGATAGATAGTTCTGCCTCCCCTCACCCAATCTGAAAGTGTCCTCAGATCTAAAATGAGTCTCTTGTAGGGGCGCCTGTGTGGCTTAGTCGGTTAAGCGTCCGACTTTCGCTTGGGTCATGATCTCGCGGTTCGTGGGTTCGAGCCCCGCGTCGGGCTCTGTGCTGGCTGCCGGCTCAGAGCCTGGAGCCTGTTTCAGAGTCTGTATCTCCCTCTCTCTCTGACCCTCCCCTGCTCATGCTGTCTCTCTCTCCTAGAAATAAACAAAAATATTTTTTAAAAAAATAATAAAAATAAATAAATAAATAAATAAAATGAGTCTCTTGTAGACAGAAAATAGATCTCAAATTCTCCTATCGTGCTCCTGGATCAATGTATCTCTCTTAAGAGTTGTTTTAATTTAGAGAAATTTATATATCTGGAGATAAAATGATACAGTCTCTGAGATTTACATGAAAATAATCAGGAAATGATAGTAAAGGAATGATGTGTTTAGATGAAAGAACAACAACCATATTGTTCTTCTTACTGAAGATGAGTGATGGGTGACAGTTCATTATCCTATATACTCTCTAAACTTGAGGACTGCTTTAAACTAAAGAGATATGTTAATAACAATGCATAAGCCTTGATTATATCCTGCATTTAAAAAAATAGCTATAAAGGGCATTTGGAGGCAACTAGGCAATGTGAATACAGATTATCTATTAGGTGGTATTAGTCAATGTTAAGGTTCTCGGATACATGTTAATGGTCTTTGGTATAAAGGAGAATGGCTTTGGGGTTCTTGGGTGGCTCAGTCAGTTAAGTATCTGACTCTTGATTTCAATTCAGGTCATGAACTCACAGTTTTTGAGTTTGAGCCCTGCATCGGGCTCTGCTCTAACAGTGCGCAATCTGCCTAGGATTCTCTGTCCCTCCCCTATGCGTGCACATGCTCTCTCTCAAAAATATTTAAAAACTAAAAATAAAGGAGAATGGTTTGGTTTTAGAAGATATGTACTAGAATAATGAGGAGTAAAGTTTGAGTGTCTGAAACTAATTTTCAAATGGTTAAAAAAACACCCAGTAACACAAAATCTTTGTGTGTGGGGTGTGTGTGTGTCTGTGTAGATAAAAAGAGGTCAAGTAAATATGACAAAATGCTGACAATTTTAAAATCTGGGTCAAGTATTTATGAGATTCATTGCACTTTTTAAAAAATTTTTTCTGTATCTTCAAAATTTTTCATAAGTTGGAAAAATTTAAGAAGAAAGCATGTGCATGAGACAAAGGGTGTGTGTGGGTACAGAGTTAGCTAAAGCAGACCCTGCTGGGTGCCCAGCAAACACCACCCCCTTTCTTCCAAAGAGAATTTGCATTTTGCTCAGTATTTCTCTCCCCATGAGCTGACTCAAAGGGAGGCAAGCCCACTTCATCCCAGAGGCGTCTCCTGACTCTACATGAATCCCTCTTCACAGTGACTGGAGTAAAAGTGGGGGGACACCACACAGAACAAAAGGGCAGTCCCTTTCTGCCTCAGAGCATGGCTCCATCTGCAGGGACATCTAGCACTGCTGTGACTACTTTATTTCCGGCCTGGAGATGAAGCCAACACAACCAGGAGGGCAGCAGAGATGAGGAGGCTGGAGGGAAAAGCCTGGACCCGGCCTAGCCCAGACTCCTTGTTTAATGGTGCAAGTCTGTCCTTAAAGTTTCAGTCAGAATACTGGTTTTCCAATCCTAACTTAAAAATGAGCACCCATAAAAATAAAACAAAGCAAATAAAGAGTTAAAAATGCTAAGAGCTGTTCAAGGTCAGAGGAGGTAACTGGGCCAGTGAGACACTAAACCTGGACTGCCATGTGTGTTTCTAGTTAAAACCCAGACTCTTTAAGTACCATGCAGGTCTACGAATTCACTCACCCAAAAACTTTCAAACTGCTACAAAGACATAAAAGTATAAGGTACAACTGAAAACTACAAATTCTCACATGGTATTGCCACAGATGACAAAATGGGAGCGCACACCAACAAAATGGGGGAAGCAAAAAGCAAGTATTGAAACTGGTTTTTAAAGTTAGTTTTTAAAATTAGGGCAGGGCATTCCAGTCAGAGGGAACAGCAAGTACAGAGAGGTGCAAGCTGGGTGATTATTAACTATCATGGCTTACTGTTTGCTTGGCTTGTGGGAAATACTTGTTATGATGTAGGAAGTATAAAGTATTGTACCAAATTACTGAATATACTAAATAAGCATTAAAGATGTTTCCATTTTTCTTAAAACTCCCTTTTCTGCCCCCACTCCCAACCAAGAATGAGATTTTTAGAAAAAAACAGCATGGCTTTAAAATGTCTAGAAATTTTATATCTCTGATCATTTATAAATAAAATCATAATATAAAGAAACTAAAGAATTTTATAAAAGCATTTTAAAAGACTCAGGTGAAGAATACTCAATTTTATATGCCAAGGTCTTTTTTTTCCAGGAAGCTGATGAAATACTTCCCACTAAAGTTCAAAACTCAAAAATCCAGGTTTTAAGCAATTTTCATCAAACTATCCAAGGCAAATGTTAGGGTACCCGGGCTGGAAATTTTCAAGGCTAATATAAACCTGAACATTTATTCATCCCCAAGGAATGACTGAAGTTCATTGGATTAATTTTCACATTTATGAGAACATTTCTTTTTCCTTGAGACTAATCTGAACTTTAGTTTGAATTAAAAAGTCTAACTACCAAAACAACTTTTCTGGAAGCACCTTTTTAGAAATGCTATGAGAGCTCCAGCTGTCTGGCCTCACTCCCCATGACAGAGTCCACTGCTTGGACTCATTGAATAGCTCGTGTCACCAAACTCTTACAAGTCCGTGCTAGTCGCTGTGCATGAGGGAACCCTATCTCAACTCGGAACTGCTTTCTCTAGCTCAAACTCTACCTCACCATTAGACCTTACCATCTGCTTCAAACAGAAAATAAGCCACTTCCTTCTCTTGAGTCCTACTGCCTTTTTTTTTTCATGTTTGTTTGCATAATTAAAGGTAATTTTTTTAAGTTATGGGAATTCTCTATTTTCTAATTCTGCTGTGAACTTAAAATACTCAAAAAAGTAAAGTTTATGGTACCTGGGGTTTTTTCTTATATCATCCAACTGGCCAACCACATGAGAAACATTGGTACGAATCATTTTAAAAGCAATTTCTTCTTCTCCCATGATTTCAAACCTAATTATCAAAACATATTTAAAGAATTTAAATATTTATGTGGGAATAAAAATGAAATTTCAATAAGAAAAGTGTTTTATAAAACTTTAACAGTCAACATCTTGAGAATGACTTAATCTTTTGGTATTACTAAAGAAAACAATCTGACATAAATTTTAAAAGGGTTCAGAGATAAAATTATGAAAATACCAGACTCCAACAATTATTCTTAAACAGAGAAATTATACATACTACTTACCTATATTTATTTTTGTCCTTATATGCTTTGTGGATTTTATCAGTTACTGGTTTACAGTTGGTTACTAGACTCTTAGTGACTGGTGGCTATGAGAAAATAGACATTGCATCAGGCAAGCGAAGTACTAGCCTCAGTGCAAAATTTAGGGGGTGGGGGGCACCAATGACTCAGTAATAAAGACAAATATTTTAATAAAATATTTGAAAAAATCTAATTGGCCTGCAGGCTAACTACCTGTTTTTGTAAATTTTTATTTTAATCACACAGTACTATATACTGTCTGTTAAAATAGTCTCATAAGTTATTGTTACCATTTTTTTCAGAAAGAAAAATTTCTAACTAATGAACTGATCTACATGATACTCATAAGCTAACCTGTCATTCTTAAAGTCTAGTTAGGAAGTACTTTCACAATCAGTTAATTACAGTAATGAAGCCAACATCTTGCTAAGAGTTCACTTTAGTAATGTTAACTAATGTTGCCAGTATAACCAGTACTCATGCTCCAAGCAGTTTATCTGCATAAACCTCAAGACTAACTTCTAATAGTTAGCAAACAAACTTTACTTAATTCTTAACATATGAAGGATATTTACTGATTCTAAATCTCATGCCAGAAGGCGAGCAAATACTAAAATGCTCTGTTAATGAAGAAAAATGTATGCATTTCAAAAGGGAACTAAAATTTCTCCATAATCTTTCATTGTGCCTATAACAGGGCAAGAAGAATAACTGCTTTCTATGTGTTAAATCATGTTCCTTAGAAAAGAACACACTTCTGCAAATTCTATGTAAGTGCAGGGGTTTGGTTAACTGTAAAGTCTTACTAAGAATCCAAAGTTTATAAGCTTTAGAAAGAAAACTGGAGGAGGAGAGACAGTGAAGGACAGATAAGAAAGTAGAGGTGGGGGGAAGAAGTCCTGAATGAGTGTGAACACCAGCAAAACTCTCTGAAGTATTCTCATTGGCTATCTTCTGCTATCTTTAGTGAACAGATGTCTGGTTACAGAATATTAGCAACCAATCTCAATGTTAGTTTAAAATCCACTAGGTAGGAGAAGCAAGATATAAATGATTCTGGATTGTCTGAACTTCCATTTTCTGCCAAAGATAAATATAGAGCCTGCTTCTACTGTTTGAAGTATATTTTCTGTTTTACATAAAGGAACTCATGCTACTTACCAGATTCGGATCATAGTAGGCTTCCTGAGTTGGTGGAACACTGCTGAGCTGAGTGATATTAGCAGGAAGCATTTTTGAGCAATTTATTAGCATGTGTTCCAGACCAGTTAAATCCTAACAAAGCAAAATAAAAGGATAAACCTAGGTATAATACAAGTAATAATTGTGGTTTTAAAAAATAAAAATTATGTAAACATCTCTAAAACTTCTTTAAATGCTATCTTCCGGGCACCTGGGTGGCTCAGTTGGTTAAGTGGCTGACTTCAAGGCTCAGGTCATGATCTAGCAGTTTGTGGGCTCTGGGCTGAGAGCTCGGAGCCTGGAGCCTGCTTTGGATTCTGTGTCTCCCTTTCTCTGTCCCTCCCCCGCTCATGTCTCTCTCTCTCTCTCTCTCTCTCTCTCTCAAAAATAAACTTTAAAAAAGTTTTTTAATTAAACTGCTATCTTCAAAGAGTTTGACTATATGATTCTTGAAATAAAAACACCTTAAAAAGAACAGAATGAGATAATACAAACACAGGTATTTCATCTTCATCCAGATGTAGAACATCTTGGACTAGGAGGCTCTATTTTATACAGGATGGTCAGTGGAATCCCGAGATGGGATGTCCTGTGGTTAGGTGTCATTTTGGCACTCTCCATTAGCGAGTCTCTCACTCCTGGGACTAGAGGATGTGGTGAGAGTGGGGACTGTGCAACAACCTAGGCCTGAATGAGACAGAACTCCAGTTGGCCACACCTGAAGCTCCTGAGTGAACTTGTCACAATAGTCTTATATGCAGGGACAGTCTGGCTCTTCTCCAGATAATACGATAGCAATGCCTACATAAAGCCTAAAAACAATCTCATAAAACATGAACCTCAAATTTGGTTTTAATTTTGGCACTAAAAACGGACTAGTTGTGAATACCTTCATTGAATAATTAAAAGAATTACCTTTACCTGCATTATACTGAAATATGTAAGAGAAAAAGGGAAAGTTTAGGGGGAAAAAATACAACACCTGCAAACTTAAAGGCAGGTCATGAATTCTGGTAGCCAGTGTTCGGATTTCTCTGTCAGATAAGATACCAGATTGGTCTGTATCAACTTCATCAAAAACTTGAGATATATTCAGTGGCTGAACTGCACTCATGAGGTAATAAAAATACGAAAAGGCAAACTGCATATCCTCAGAATGGCGCACTTTATGAAATGACGTCTTGTCAAATTCCTCGGGAAACCTGTACAAACATAACATAGAGTGAGCTCTGGGCATTTAAAACATATATAGACATTAATCTACATTAAAATATATTCTAGGAACTTAACTGAGGAACAAGGGGGTGAAGAAGGGGGGAAATGGTAGGGGAAAGGGAGAGAGGCAAACCATGAGAGACTCTTGAATGCTGACAAAAACTGAGGACTGATGGATGTGGGGGGGAGGAGGGATGGCATGGAGGAGGGCACTTGTGGGGATGAGCACTGAGTGTTATGTGGAAACTAATTTGACAATAAACTATTTGTAAAAAAAAAAAAAAAAACATTAAAAATTGATTCAACCAAAAAAATATATATATATTCTAACATTTGTGGAGTTAGAATCTTTCTTTCTCACTTATTTAGATGAACCTTCAAGACATCAGTCATCAAATATTAGAGCCATACATGTAGCACAGCAAAAGTATCCATGTTAAGCAGACTTAGCTCTGAGCATGTGGAAGCAGCTCAAACAGTCAAGACTTACATATCCTGGAGTTCTTGCATAACAATTCGGTCAATCATGTGAGGCATGTGCGCAGGGACTTTCCGAGATGTGAATCCAAACTTGCTGTTAAGAATTTTATTTACATATCGGAGGGAATCTGCAAATGTGTCTTTCAGTTTCCTCCCAGTGTATCTGCTATCAGTGTAGTATGCCAACTGTGTCTTCAATGACTCTTCTTCCTGAAAAGAGAATTCCATGTAACACAGCATTGTGTTTAGTGCACAAGTGTGTACTCTGTTGACAGATAAAGGTACTATTTTATGTAACTAGCCACTAACTATGGCAAATGAAATGAGTGCTAACAGGTCACTTTAAGGATCCTAAGTGTGGGGCGCCTGGGTGGCTCAGTTGGTTAAGTGTCTGGCTTTGGCTCAGGTCATGATCTCGCAGTTTGTGGGTCTGAGCCCCGCATCAGGCTCTGTGCTGACAGCTAACTCAGAGCCTGGGGCCTGTTTCGGATTCTGTGCCTCCCTCTTTCTCTGACCCTCCCCTGCTTGCTCGCTGGCTCTCTCTCTCTCTCAGAAATAAACAAAAACACTAAAAAAAAAATCCTAAGTGCAGGACTAAACTGGATTTCAGTGAATGTATCACCACTATTGGCTGGTGAACAACCGTTGTATGATGGAATTCTATTTATAGGGTATTCTTCAAGGACTAGTCACTGAGCATGAAATTTCATAGCCAATTCAATGCAGTATTTAGAAAATTTATTTAAAAACACATTTGATAGCACTTTCTTTAAAAAAAAAAAAAAGGCTTATTTATTTTGGGTGAGAAAGAGAGCACAAGTGGGGGAGGGGGAGGCAGGGAGGGAGAGAGAAAATCCCAAGCAGGCTCCACACTGTCAGCACGGAGCCCAATGTGGGGCTCAAACTCAAGAACTATGAGATCATGACCTGAGCTGAGGTCAAGAGCTGGACACTGCCTAACCAACTGAGCCACCCAGGTGCCACTGATAACTTGATCAATATCAAGTTGTTTCTAGTGATGACATCAAAGCAGTAAGCACTTGATTTCTGAACACAAGGACTAAAAAACTGTTTCACCATATAATAGTGTTAATATTATAACTAAAGAGCCCTGTCAAAAACCAGTAAGAATCAGAACTGAGTGAATGAGTAAAGAATATTTGCAAAATATATGAACACACTTTACAAATAGAAAATATTTTTGCTTCTCAAACTGGTCAAAACAAACCATAGATGGACATTAACTGTTGTTGGTTAGCCTGTGGAGAAACAAGCACTCTTGTATTATATACTGTGGAAGTATAAAGTGGTACAGCGTTTCAGAAGGACACAGTTAAATTTAACTGTAACCTAGCAATTCTACCGACAGAAGTAAAAACTTCCTCAAGAGTAAGATATATGTACAAGAATATGTATTGCAACACTGTTTTTTAACTGCAGAACAAACACAGCTGCTAAATAACACAATGACACTGGCATGGGTTTGCTCAGTACTAAATCAACAGACATTGGTAAAGCAATATAAATAGTGTCATTTCACCATTGCAAAACAGGTATTATAAAGTTTGTGTGTTTGCACATCTATATAAAAACACTGGAAGAGTACCCACAAAACTCTTCATAGAGATGATTTCAAATAGGGGGATTAAGGAAGGAGCGATGCAGATCATTCCCTTTTTCATTGTATATTTTTTGGGATTGCTTGCAATTTTTACCACTAGACTACAGTACTTTTGTAACTTAAAATAAAGGGGTGCCTGGGTGGCTCGGTCACTTAAGCTTCCAACTTGGTTTTGGCTCAGGTCATGATCTCATGGTTCATGGATTCAGGCCCCCACATCAGGCTCTGCACGGACGGTGTGGAGCCTGCTCAGGATTCTCTCCCTCTCTCTGCACCTCCTCTGCTTGCTCACCCTCTCAAAATAAATAAACATTTAAAATATAAAGAAAAGGGCTTGGAAAAGTGAGGAAATCATCACAGACAAGAACTCTGCAGTCCCTCACTCAACGATTAGTAAAGGACTACTATGTGAGGAACAAATACTTTCCAAAGACAATGAAATTAATAAGTTCCCTTCTTCATCCTCTTTTTCTCCCAGCCGGACATCCACTCATGACTGTGCTCTGCTCATAATCCAGCCTAGACAACAGTGTTTTTCTTGGTGTGTCAGCTCCTACACACCCTTCAAAGGTCAGCTTACAGAGCACTTCCTCACGATGCCTTCCCCAATACCTCTCAGTAGAGTTAAGGAATTTTTCCCTTTGGACTCCTTGCCCATACCTCAAGAGACCCTTATCACCTTGCTACAATTATACACAAATCTGTCCTCCCAGCTTGCCCCTTGAGTCTCCACGAGCTTGTTCTAATAGTCTTGCATTCCCCAGCAGTGACCACAGTGCCAGCACTTGGCAGATGTACAAATGACACCATGACACCATGGAAGCCGTTGTATAGGAGAGTGAGCACTCAAACTTCGAGGCTTGGCTCACACTGGAAGCTAATGAATTTATCTGCGCCTTGGGGTATTTTCCATCAGTAAAATTGGAGAAATATCAGATCTGACTCATACAACATACACAAAAGCATTTTTTGAAATCATAACCTACCAAGTGAAGATAAGATACCATCCCTTCCCCACTACTTACACAGGGCCTGCCCCTGGCTAACTGCCTGACTCATTCACTCAGTTTCCTAAACCATAGCATGGGGATCATGACAGTAGACAACCTTTTAAGGTATTTTTATGTTAAGGGTATTGGGACAATTATATTAAACCATGTAAGAAAAAGCATTTAGTTCAATGGTTGGCACAGGAAGTCTTGAATAAATGGCATCTATTATAGTTATTACTTACAAGGTTATTTTTTTTCCTGCGCATAGGAAGGAATAGGCTGGATGTAACTTACATCAAGAAGATCTTGGAAATACTTTTTTTTCTCCCACGGCAAAAAGCCCAGGTAACCGTCTGTGTGATGCTGCAGTTTTCTTCCAGGTAATACTTCATTAACATCTACGTAATTGTTCACATTTTCCTCCATTCTGTGTTTCTCTCCTTCTTTCCCTGTGATATTCTTTTCTTTTGTCATCTGGTCTTCCGGTGGAACAGTTCGAGGTGAGAGCTTTTCTTTTGATACACTTCCGCCTGTTATATCTTGGGTCAGAATTTCAGATCTAAATTTGCCTTCCATTTCTAAGTCCAGGGGTGGATTCTGACTCTGGTAGTGGCCATTCACTTTTATTGTTGCTGCTGGAAATGTTGAATTCTGTAATCTTTCAGATGTGCCCAAACTATATGGCAAGATGCTTTTGTGAACCTGTTTTTCCAGCGGGGCCTCTACACTGTCATTTCTTTCATCTGTTATTATATCTTCATTTATTTTTATTTCAGCATCTGGGAAGTTCTTCAGAAAAGATCTCAGCAAAGCTGACTTGGACAGGTTGTACCCTTTCACAGTGATGTCTCCACGTTCTAACTGCAAATCCAAGTTACTGAGACTCAACTGGGCCTCTTTTGGAAGGAGTGAAATATTCACTCGGGGAATTTTCATCTCCACTTGGAATCCGCCTGTTGTGTTGCCATCATGTCTCTTGAACTTTGGAAAGCGTTTTTCTTCAGGAATATCCTCAAACAGGATTTCTGCCTCTGGTAGAAGTGTTGTGGAGCTAACCAAATTTTGGTAAGATTTCTGGGTTGTAGAATTCACTTTGGGTTCCTCTCTTGTGTCAACCTCTACTATTATCTGGATTTTGAACTCTTCATCATTTGTATTTTGAAATGTGAGATTAAAATGTATTGTGGTCGCATTCATTCCACTGTGCATTATGAGGTGGATGGTTTTCCACTTATTGGCAATAGAAGCATGTCGAATTATTGGGTTGTCGCTATAGGCGCCTTCAATCCCTCTTTTGGCTATTTCTGCAAAGCTGAAATAAGGCAGGCATTCACCTTTTGGAATAACATAGTGAGTCTGGTTTGGGAGAAGTGTTACTTTATACAATTCATGAAAATGATCTAGAGGAAAAAACACAAACATGACTTTAAAAACAAGGCATTTTCCCCTTCTTTTCCTTTAATTCTGAGGGTTTGAGTTTTCACTTTCTAAGAATGACTTTAAATTGACTTCAAAATAGTCAAACATTCTAACACAAGAGATACTGTTATAGGGCTCATTTTACTATCTGAAGCAATTAACTATTATCAACACAAAATGCAGAGTCTAACTTACTACAGAGATACGGCAAATTTCAGTGATCAACTTTCATCTTTGTGTCCATTTGGAAAAGTATGACATTCTGCCCAAACAACCTCCACTGATAAGCTATCAACAAGATCCAGGGGCACGTGGGTGGCTCAGTTGGTTGAGCATCCAACTCTTGATTTCACCTCAAGTTGTGATCCCAGGGTAGTGGGACCAAGCCCTACATCAGGCTTTGTGCTGAAGGTGGAGCCTTCTTGGGATTCCCTCTCTCTTTCTGCCTGCTTGTTCTCTCCCTCTATCTCTCTCTCTCAAAATAAACAAACACTTTAAAAAAAAAAATCCAGTATTTAAGTCTTTCTTATTTAGTATATTATTGGTTTCTTTTTATTGTTTCTAAATTAAACCTTTACCATATATTTTCAACAAAGGTATACCTGCTTAGTACAAAATCAGCCAGACTGGAGCAATAACAGGGAAAGATGCAGCTCTAGTATCTACTGTTTTTTAAAGATCTGTGTCCTCTTACTTTTCACTTACTGGTAGTTTGAATGCAAGGATGCGCCGGTGAGGAATACATAGAGAGTAATTAGTTTAAATAACAACAATACAAACTCCCCTCTACTTATCAAGGATTTTGATCCCCTTATTTTAAGTGTGTTTTTATGGCAATATACCTTGCCCACAGTCGCCAGCATCAAACCCACAGGATAAGACATTGCAAGCCTGGTCACAGAACTTATCAGCAAGCCAGGAATTAGCACATCCTTGATTACAGTAAGAGACACTGTTTAGTCCTCCGCCAAACTGCCAGGGCTGTCCAATTCCAATACTCCCAGTACCCCCGCCTCCTGCGACGTAGCGACTCCCACCACTGTTACCTGCAGAGAGAGGAGGAAAACAGAATCCTGTTGTGCTAATCATCTTGAAAAAAGGGCAGTTCCTCCTTTCTCAATAGTGCTATCGAGATTAATGCCTATATTTTAGTCAGAAAAGGTTCACCCCATTCTTTACAAGATTTCATGTACCTTAAGAAGAAAACAAACTGAAAGGGGGACATCACTTGACAGGGGAATGGGCATGGGATGACCAGGCCTTGGCACTTACTAGCTGTGCAACCCTGAAGTACAAACTTGCCCCAGGGGGCATGTGGAGGTGCAGGGAAATAGAAAGAGGTTATTCTGAAGACTGTCAGAACTGCCAAAGCATGTCCAAATGTGGGTGCCAACCTCACCATCAAATGTTAATGTTCCATTAGGGGCTGAGTTCTCTGGACTGCGCAGATCCACTGGGCACCTCTGCATTCTCTCACTGCAGCTCCTTATATTTTTCAAAGTGTATCAGACAGATCTGATCAGACTACAACTTAAAGCTTTGTTTTTTCTAATACTCAACACTTGTCCAAATCTGTTTCCGCGTATGGAATATGGGGATGATACCTGTGCACATATTCTCTCTTCCTTAGATGACTTAAGAAATTCATCTTGACGGAGGAACAAGGGGGAGAAGAAGGGCGGAAATGGTGGGGGAAAGGGAGAGAAGCAAACCATGAGAGACTTTTGAATGCTGACAAAAACTGAGGACTGATGGATGTGGGGGGAGGGGGGGATGGGCATGGAGGAGGACACTTTGGGGATGAGCACTGAGTGTTATGTGGAAACTAATTTGACAATAAACTATTAAAAAAATAAATAAAAATAAAAAAAAAGAAATTCATCTGAATAATGTTTTATAAAACATCTGAATAATGTTTTATAAACTGAAAGGCAGTCAACAAATGTAAACGTTATTATCAAAAAGTGTACACATAACCATGTAAGAGAGAGGAGGGATGCTGAAGAGAGAAGATCTTTCTCTTTAGTTACTAACAGCAAGCTGCCACTGAAAGCCACCAGCTGTGAGCTCCTACAAGGACCAGAGTGATTCTTGTTCTTGAGTTTACATAATTAAGGCTATTCCTGATTCTCATATTTTAAATAATAAAAGGCATTTTCAAGTGCAGGGCCAGCATGGCAATATGCCCCCAACAATGGAGAATATGAAAAAACTGATCTACATGGGGCCACTAGCCCCACAATCTCCAGAATCTATGGATTACTGATTGTTTTCATACAAGCAGAATGTTTAAGTCACTACATAGTCAATAATGACTAAGAATGAAAAAACATCTAGGGGCGCCTGGGTGGCTTAGTCAGTTAAGTGTCTGACTTGGGCTCAGGTCATGATCTTGCAGTTTGTGGCTTCAAGCTCTGCGCTGGGCTCGCTGCTGTCAGCATGGAGCCTGCTTAGGATCTCTATCCCCTCTCTCTCTGCCCACCGCCAACTTTCATATGCTCTCTCAAAAATAAACACTAAAAAAAATGAAAAAGTGTCCATAAACATGAACAAAGTACATGTGAGCACACCCTTACCAGAGCAGTCACCACCATCCCAATCACAGGCTGAATTATTACAAGCCTTGTCACAATAGCCATCTTTGATCCAGGAACCTGGGCAACCCTCAGCACAGTTTGGCACAGGCCATGTCAAATACACCTATGAAAGTCAGAAAGAAAATAAAATTGTTTCTGACACTTTCCAATCTCAAACTAGGATTCCCTTTAAAAAAAGGAAGAAGAAAGAAAAGAAACTGAGCCTCTAGAAAAGGTTACAATTTTCACTGGGCTGTCTGCATCCATGAGGCATATACTACTGTCTTAAGTCTGCAGTACCTGCAGTAGTTTGCAAAGTCCTGCTCTGTTGATGATTCTTACTGAGCACATTTACTCTTTTCCATTACTCCAGGAAAGGAGACAAGGACAACTCATGGATTAGTTTTTCACATGGTCTTATAACATATTCTGAAATAAAATAGCAACACATCAGACTTGAATGTGAATAAAAAATGTGCCAAAGCAGGTGGAAAGTATATCATACAAG
The DNA here is from genome assembly GCF_008692635.1 of Crocuta crocuta. NCBI lineage: Eukaryota > Metazoa > Chordata > Mammalia > Carnivora > Hyaenidae > Crocuta > Crocuta crocuta. The sequence continues at coordinate 638,199 of NW_027531504.1, read as the reverse complement.
TCACTACTTTTCTGTTAACAACTCTCATTAACTCCTGAATGTATTTACATATAATCTTGTCCCAAGGCTGAGATAAGCAGCAGATGAACTCTCAATATCCTTATCTCTGTGCATACGGTCCTGGGATAATTAGCAGTGTTCTGAGTTGTGAACTCACCTGCTTTCAAAATGAGTGACATGGTACATGGTGATTTTTTAAATTAAATTACTTTTTTAAAAATGCACTCAATGCCTCTGCATGCTCTATCTACTTGGAACGTCTTTCCTCTTGTAGTTAAGCCCTCTTGTTCTTCAAAGTTCACTTCAGTTTAGATGGGAATTCATCTCTGGCTGATTTCAGCTGAGCTCCCACTCCTTCGAACCCAGGGCACACCCACCTGCACAGAAATCACCGTCCACAGTCTCTGATTCCGTGCATCTCCCCTGCCAAGCCACAGCTCGGCGTGGCTGCCCCACACACACAAGAGGAGGCAAGTGAACAGGGGATGAGCACACTGGGGCAGCATAAACAGCAATAGTAAAAGTAGCTTTGTGCAATTAGCACTTCCACCTGCAGGATTCTGGCACTTAAAAGCTTATGACTAAGTCTCCAACTCATCACTAACTCCCTCCAACAGTGCCCAGGGATACTCCTAGCTTCCACACTTTGCAGACAGGAAACCCACATCTAGTCACTGCCCAGGACCATCCTCAACCTTTGCTCCAGGCTCTGTGCTCACAGCCACTTGCTCATCATGCCTCGCAAAGCCAGAGTGAGACCGCTGCCTTAAGTAAAATTTCATCCAGAGCTGTAAGCAGAAAACTGAGCTCACTATCCTGGCCATTTTGCTGATGTTCTAACCATGACTTCGTATTTCATAGTGATTTTACTTTTTTCTGCTTTTATTGTCATAGAAAATTTGGAAGGTGGGTTCTGAAGGGTGTCTGACAGTGCAGGAAAGTAAAAAACTACTAGGGAGCAGTTTCTGTACTCCCAAATTATTAACTTCCTGAGTTTAGCACTTAAAACTGATTAGTACATATACTTGGATTTCATGACCTACTGTTTATAACTTCTAAGTGACTTCTAAGCTAGGCATCCCTTCGTCTTAGGCACTCACCTTCTGACCTTTGGAGTGACTATAGAAATCATCTGGCCACACATCCTTCCCAAACATGACATCGTCGTTCAGATAAATAAACTTCTGGGACAGCCCTTGGATGCGATGAATGTGGCTTTCAATAGCAGGTGAACTAAAGGTGGGCAAGTGGCTCAAATTTCGAAAAACATCCTTTGAAGCAAACGACAACACAAAAAGGCAAGAGAAAAAGAGGGCAAATAAGAATTGTTTTGGGTTTGTTTTTGGAAAGAAGGGAGATGAGAAGAAGAATGAAGGGGATGGAGGTGGGGAGGGTGAGGGTAAGGGGAATGAAATGAGGGATAGGTAAAGGAGCAGTGAGTGACAGGAAAGAAACCACAGCTTTGTGATACATGGAAAGTCATGGACCTGGTGTGTGACTATTGTCACTCGAGGATTATCAAGGTTCAGCCAAGAGGGAATCTGCCCATTGGTGACAATGAAAATATTCCGAACCCACGGAGCATGCCTCTCAATGGATCGCAGGGAGTATCTCAGCTCTTCGTTATCCTCAAAACGGCTCGCAGAGACATCCTCATCCTGCTTAGACTGAGAAAAACATTTCACATGTGAAGATGTAAAATACCACTTAAGTCATACCTTCTCCTCCTGGCTGTCCCTCTGCCTGATCTGCTCTCAGGCTCTGGCAGACTTTTAAAGACTGAGCCCTACATTTGAACGTTGCAAAAATTTCAAAACACTTGGCATATTTAAAACAACATAGAGGCGCCTGGGTGGCTCATTTGGTTAAGTGTCAAACTCTTGATTTCAGCTAAGGTCATGATCTCATGGTCAAAGAATAGAGCTAAGTGTCAAGCTCCACGAGGAGTGTGGAACCTGCCTGGGATTCTCTCTCTCCCTCTCTCTCCTCGCCCTTCCCTCACACGCTCTCTAAATAAATACCCAATTTGGGAGGGGGGCACTTTTTAAATTTTTTTTCAAGTTTATTTAAGAGAGCTAGCAAGTGTGTGCATGAGTGGGGGGAGGAGGGAGGGAGGGAGGGAGAAGGAGAGAGGGAGGGAGAGAGAGAGAATCCCAATCTCACAAACCCATGAAATCATGACCTAAGCTGAAATCAAGAGTCAGACACTTAACCAACTGAGCTACCCAGATGCCCCCTTTTGCACTTTCTGAAGAGAGAAGNCCTCTCTCTCCTCGCCCTTCCCTCACACGCTCTCTAAATAAATACCCAATTTGGGAGGGGGGCACTTTTTAAATTTTTTTTCAAGTTTATTTAAGAGAGCTAGCAAGTGTGTGCATGAGTGGGGGGAGGAGGGAGGGAGGGAGGGAGAAGGAGAGAGGGAGGGAGAGAGAGAGAATCCCAATCTCACAAACCCATGAAATCATGACCTAAGCTGAAATCAAGAGTCAGACACTTAACCAACTGAGCTACCCAGATGCCCCCTTTTGCACTTTCTGAAGAGAGAAGTTTTTGGATGTGATTCTACGTCACTTCAGTTAATGTTAACCAATGGCAGTGACTAGAAAATTAGAAAAGTTCCAATCAACTCCTCTCTCTGTAAGTCCTCTTCCTTCCTCTAATACAATGACTTATAAATCCTTAACAATCTAAAACCCTTGATCCAGGTTCATGTCTTACCTGACTGATGGCACTCAGGTCCCATAATAAATATGCAGGACTTATAGTCAGTTCTTTTCCCTCAATGGTCATGTTCTTCTTGGTCTGCTTATTTAGTTCTTGGAAATCTTTGGGGTTATTCAGTTTCAGAAGCGCTACACTGGCCTCTGAATACAACTGCAGCTGTAAAATAACAGAATGGTTACAAGTAGAAAAATTGAGCATCAAACAAAAGACACCTTTAAATTCTCAGTTTAATCTTTAACCTTTAAATATATACATAGTGCATAATGCATACTTAAATATATTTTATATATATTTAAAGATTAAATGTATCTCTTTATATAGATTATGAACTAGTAAGGCTATTATCACCAAAAGAAGACCTGAACAGGCCAGACATACTTCCCAAAGAAGAGACCAGGCATGTAAAGTGGAGTAAGTGGTGTTGTGGCAAATGGGACATTTCAGGCCCAGCCACAAGCTGCAGCCACTACTCCATATCAGCAAGTGCGGCCAGAACGTGAGAGGCCAGGATCCCCAGTGTTGTAAGAAATCTCCCCATTTTTCAATGTTGGCTCAAATGTTTTTGACTGTCACTCAAACAAAACACAACTGGCCACCAATTGTGACCTCTGTTCTAGAATATTACCAATCTGCTACTACTGGGGGAAACCCTGCAAAGTAACTTTGCCGGGACTGGCAGAGAGCACGCCTGCTAGCAGGGCCTCCGGTCAGCTTCTGTGCCTCACATCTAAGAGGAGAGTCTTCAACAGGACTGACAGCAGGGCTTCCATATGAAAAGTGCTTTTGGGGGCAAAACTTTCAAAGAAATCATGTCTAAGAGGGAACATTACAAATATCAACATGTTTTACAAACAGGCTTTCCCACCACTACCAGAGTCCACACCACCCTTGAGCTGTTTCATGTTCTAACTCTGTACCATTTAATTTCTTATGAAAGGCGTTCAGAGCTTAAAGGGTAGGAACAATTGAAAACTACTAATCTAGGACAGCAAAACACTTCTGCTGAACTGCCTCTTCTAACAGGGCCAGTTCCTTAATTTATGTCACCCTTTCTTTATAAAACAGCAAACAAAAATTATGGCCTCATTTTGACCTCTTGTTTTTGCTACATGACTATATATACCTCATCTTTCAATGTCCCCTCAATTTATTTATGCCAGAAACTAGAGGTTAAAGTTAGAATTTCATTATATTTCCCCCTTCTTACCACAAATTGTGTGTGAGTGTGTGGGCACGTCCATTCACAAGTGGATAATGTCTTCTAACCGATTACTTTCTTCTACACTGACGGCACCTGGCATATACTAAGCACTCACTGAAGGTCAGCTCTCACTGCTGTCACCATCCTACCTTGTTATGTGGGGAGACAGGTGGGAGGCAGGGTAGCTATTCTTCTATCCAGACATCTACCAAGTCTTACGGCCCGGCCCGCCACAGCCTCCCTTGCGCCACCCCTCCCTCCCACAGTGGCTCCCACAGCACCTCTGAGGGCTCCCTGGAATATAAAAATCACCAAATTTTTATAAATGTAGCGCTTTAATACTCTAAATTTTATTGGATAGATATCCTTATCTTAATCTCTTCTATCTGAAATGCATGTAGTCTAGAAAACCATTTTGAAATTTCACAGACATTCTCCTAATTAGAAAGATGAAAAGAGCTTCAGGGACTATGTGCATGTTGAAAACAAGCTCTTCTGCCGCCATCAAGTTGTGAGTGGTAAAAAAGTTGGGGAGGAAGTATCCTTTGCTAGCCACTAGATGGCCCCCTAATCCTGAACACTTGCAGGAAGACACACAGGAGGTGGTAAGGAAAAGTGGGTGCAGTTAAGTACCCAAGGCTGGAGTTCCTAACATGGGCAACTGCTTCTGTATATAGCATCTTCTGTGAAATTATCAATTCATCTAAATTCTTTAAATTATAAATTTCTCAAAGAGAGAACAACTTCTACAGCCACCCACTGCGGATCCACAACAGACATGTAACATGATGGAGAAATAAAAGTTTGTTATTTTTAAGCCAGAGATTTTGGGATGTTTGTTACTATATCATTATCTAGAATAATGGATCGATACATCTATACACGGTGGCATAAGGTTAGGGAAAAAACATGCCAATTAATACAAATTAAAAATAAACTCATTCCAGGCATTTGACAACTCAAGAGTTTTCTAAAACTAAAATCAGTTCCCGAGTTGCTGGTTTAATCTACTGAAGTGCCTGTTTTAGGAATAAAACAAGCCAAAGGCTACTATGCTTTAAAAGGGCAGGTGCATAATGAAATTTCAGGGAAGTCATTGAAACGGGCATTAATATAGTATTACGATAATTTACTGTTACCTTGAATGTGCCTTGAACAGAGGTTTGAGGGGGCAAAGTCCAGGTAGGACAATAGGCTGTTCTCATCCCACCTGCACTGTCCTTCCTGCCAGAACAAAACCCTGGTTAGCCTTCAAGGATCTGCACAGGCTCTTTGTCTTTGAAAACTTCCCTCATGTCTCTGATCCACACAGACCTTTCCTGACTCTAAATGCCAACCTGAAGTCTGTACTACTTACTACTCTGCTCAATACCTAATCTTACACTGTCTCGTTTTGCTGCTTGAATACTTCACATGCACACATACTGCCTCCAAAACATGATTCTAAATAGCCTGAAGACAAGTCTATGACCTCTACTTCTTTTGCACACTCACTCAGCAACCAGCAGTACTGAATTATAAACCAAATGGGAGAATGTACTTGAGAACTTTCAGAAGATTTTTCCACCTGACTCTAACATATGTTAAAGAAGTGAACAAAACATCAAAAAATCATGTGAAAACCCTACTATGAATAAAAATGTCTGAAAATACAGAATGATTTAAATTTTTTTTGTTTTATTTATTTTTGAGACAGAGAGAGACAGACCATGAGTGGGGGAGGGGCAGAGAGAGAGAGAGAGGGAGACACAGAATCTGAAACAGGCTCCAGGCTCTGAGCTGTCAGCGCAGAACCCAACGCGGGGCTCGAACCCACGAACCAGGAGATCATGACCTGAGCTGAAGTCAGACGCTTAACTGACTGAGCCACCCAGTCACCCCTGAAAATACAGAATGATTTAGAGTGAGCCAAAAATAAAGACCAATAGATCATCTGATTTCCCAAAAGGTAAATTCTGTGTCCATCATGTACAAAAATTCTACAGATAAAGGGTTATTAATCAGATGAAACTAGAAAACTTTTAATAGAAAAAACTGTTTGATTCTAAAACTATAGTCTACATAAAAGTTTTCATGAATTCAAATCTACTATTCTACAAATACAACTACTTTCAACCCTACTTCCCCTCCTGGGGGTGAGGGAATTCTGGTTTTGCTCTAAACAGAACAATAAATGTGGAGTTGTATGTATATGACCATGGTACCAAAAACCAAAGTGACTACTTGGAATAATCATACTGCTCAAACATTTCCCTTTATATTCCAGGCCATAGTACATGGCAGGTGTGTTCTCATCACAGCATTTCTTCTTGCTCATGCCTTCTGCAAGCATTTCTTGAGTGGCCCCCTAAGTGCCAGGCCCTAGGTGGTGAACAGGCAGTGCCTGTCCTGGGCGCTCACACCAGGCAGGGTCTCCAGGACAGAACTGAGCCCTGGGTGGTTCAGAGGCCACAGGCCTAGCCCAAGGCCTCCTAGAGGACCCTGGGAGGGCAAAACAGTCCAGCCCGTTTAGGTTCTGAAGTCCAGTGTCTAACGGCCCTTTTCTCCCACATGCCACAAAACTTACCTCTAACATAACACCCCCTAAACTAAGCTCTGGGTTTCCCTCCCAAAAATCTTGCTTCTCCCATGGAGGCTCCAAATGTGGTTATAGAGCCATCATTTCCATCTACACTAGTAACATCCACTTCCCCTTTCATTTTTCCTTCCCTCTTACCATTGGGTCATGCTGAGGATTTCTTGCAGATGTTTTTGGCACCATTCTCATCACTGGCACCACTGCCAAGGCACTTGTTGAACCTGAACATCTTGCTGGGCTACAGCTGCAGTGGCTGAACTGGTTTTTTGCCCAGCCTCATGTTGTTTAACCTCTACCTACCATACCTTCACCTATTACGTTCCTTAGAAACAGATTCAGTGCTCCTGGTTGCCCCCTGCCTCCAGGATAAAGTTCAGGCTACTTACCAGGGATCTTTCTCAATCTGGCCTCAATCTCTTTTCCCCTTTCTCAGCACCAGCAAAATCTTTGCCTGGTTTCTAGCCTCTAGGCACCAGCTGCCTTGGTTTTATGGAAACCAGTGACTTATAGGCCTCCAGTACTTTGCTCAGGCTGTTCCCTCCTGTTGGAATGGGCTTTCCCCCTCCCTTCTCTGCTGGGAGAACGGCTGCTGTGTTCAGGGCCCAGCTAAGATTCCTTCTATTCTACAAAGCCTGCCTTGCCCCAGTATACCTAAAGCCCCGGTGTTCCTACAACACTATATAAACACTTACTTGGAAGTGATCACACCCCAAAATTATTTAAATGCTTTTATTCACTCATTGATCCTTAGCACACTCCCAGGCACACAGCAGACATTTATTGAAAGCTCACACTCTAAATGGACTTGGAATCCCGTGACAGGAAACTTCATTCTCAAGGTATTCACAATAAAACCAGGAAGTGGAACCTACAGAAAAACAGGCACTTGAAGAATTGGGGTCGACTGCTAACACACTCCTCTTCCCCTTTCTCATTTTCTCTTTAGCCTCCCAAAACCAGAAGTTCTAATCCCTGAAGTTGATTGCAGGTTTAGGCATCAGGAAAATGACCTGCATAATGGGTACTCAGCTTGACCCTTGGAAGGGGTGCTAGCCTCCACAAAGATAAGTCTGGGAGTCCAAATAAAGCTCCAAGTGGGTGAATGAACAGGAGAAAGGGGTATCATCATGCACAGAGCCTGCTGGTACTACCTGTCCAATTCAAGTTACTCCCCTGCCCTGCCTCTTCCTGCACACACCACTCCATAACACCCAAAATAGTTTGCTGAAGGGTCAACTGCTACTTGGATTGGCACTCTTTGGCATCACACACCCATGCACCAACAGACGCACTGAAAGCAGTCAGCATGGGTGAGCAGCTACAGCAACCAAAGAGCAGTGGGGTGGTCAAACCTGAGTGGAGAATGGAGATGTATCATGAACCTTCTTTCCTTTAAAAATGTATGCTAGTTGGAATCATATGAATAGATTCAAGAATGTCATTCTTTCTGCACAAGGGATTTGAGCTAACAGTCAAAAGTATAGCTACATGGGTCTTTAATTCTCAAACCAATAACTTGGATGCCAAGAAGAATAAACACTGGCTGCAATGAATGCTAATCTATGCTTTTATCTGTCCAAATCAGTACGAAAAATAAATGAGGGAAGAGAAACACATGCAGAACAGTGAAAAGAAGAACCCCTCCCTCCCATCACTCACAAAAATTAACTACAAATGATCAGAGACTTAAACATAAGACTTGATACCATAAAACATCTAGAAGAAAACAAAGGAAAGAATCGTCTCCATAGTAGTCTTGGTAATGAGTTTCTACACATGATGCCAAAAGCACAAGCAACAAAATCATTTTTTTAAATTTTTTTAATGTTTTATTTATTTTTGAGAGAGAGATAGATACAGCATGAGCAGGGGAGGGTCAGAGAGAGAGGGAGACACAGAATCCAAAGACAGGCTCCAGGCTCTGAGCTAGCGGTCAGCCCGATGCGGGGTTCGAACCCACGAACCGTGAGATCACGACCTGAGCTGAAGTCGGATGCTCAGCCGACTGAGCTACCCAGGTGCCCCACAAACAACAAAATCAAAAACCAACAAATGATACTTCATCAAATTCAACAGCTTCTGCACAGCATGAGAAACAATTAACAATGAAAAGAAAACCTACAGAATGGGAGGAAATTTTGCAAACCATATATTGGACAATGGGGTTAATATCCAAAATATAAAGACCTCATACAACTTAACAACAAGGACGACAAAAACAACAACAATCCAATTTAAAAATGAGCAGAACTAACTAAAATAAGTAATAAATTAAAATGAGCAGAACTAAGTAGATATTTTTTGAAAGAGGACATAAAATAGCCAGCAGACATGAAAAGATGCTCCACATCAATCACCATCAGGGAGATGCAAATCAAAACCACAATGAGATACCACCTCACACCTGTCAGAATGGCTACTATCAAAAAGTGAAGAGACAACAAGTGCTGGCGAGGACATGGAAAAAATGGAACCTTCGTCCACTGTGGGTGAGAATGTAAATTGGTCCAACCGCTATGGAAAACAATACGGAGCTCCTCAAAAAATTAAAATAAACTGGGGCGCCTGGGTGGCTCAGTCGGAAAAGCATCTGATTTCAGCTCAGGTCATGATCTCATGGTTTGTGGGTTCGAGCCCCACGACGGGCTCTGTGCTGACAGCTCAGAGCCTAGAGCCTGTTTTGGATTCTGTGTCTCCCTCTCTCTCTGACCCTCCCCTGCTCACGCTGTCTCTCTCAGAAATAAATAAAACATTTTTAAAAAATTAAAATAAACCTACTATATGATGCATCAATTCCACTTCTGGGTATATACCCAAAGGAAATGAAAATAGGATTTTGAAAAGATATCTGAACTCGCATGCTTATTACAGCATTATTCACAATAGCCAAGATATGGAAACAACCTAAATGCCATCAACAGGTGAACAGATTTTTTAAAAATACAAAAAAAAGATGTAATATATATACACAATGGAATATTATTCAGCCATGAGGAAAGAGGATATCCTATTTGCTACAACACAGATAGACCTTATGCTTAGCACATTACACTAATAAGTGAGATAAGTCAGAGAAAGACAAATTACATATATGTAGAGTCCAAAAAAGTCAAACTCATAAAAAGCAGAGTAAAATGATATTTACCAGGGGCTGGGGGGCTGGCGAATAAGACTTATGTTTCAAAACCTGAACTTGGCAATGAGTAATAAATAAACCAGAGACAGCTAATGCGCAGTATAATCAATATAGACAATACTGTGCTATAATTATGTAATGTGATAAATACTGCTACAATGGCAATCATATTACAATACATAAATGTATTTAAAGTAACATGTATAGGGGCACCTGGGTGGCTCAGTCAGTTAAGTGGACAACTCTTGGTTTCAGTTCAGATCATGATCTGTTTGTGAGATCAGGCCCCGCATGAGACTCTTTGCTGACAGCGTGGAGCCTGCTCTGGATTCTCTCTGCCTCTCCTCTGCTCACTCACCCTCTCTCAAAATAAACATTAAAAAAAAAAGTAACGTGTTATATATACCTTAAATTTATACAATGTTATGTCAAACTTTTTCAATTAAAAAAAACGTTAGAGGAAGGAGGAATATCTTTTTTTAAATAACTGAATATAAGTAATAATTCAACCCCAATTTGGCTGCACACTACCATATTTCCAGGTACCATAAAAAAAATTTAGAAAAATATGAAAAAAAAAGAAAGAATATAAATACCATTCTATTACCATCGCAATTTACAGAGGTAATGCACTGTGTCTTAAAACAGTGATACGTTTATGGAGAAAAGAAGTTAAAGGGAGCGGCCCCTGGGTGGCTCAGTCGGTTAAGCATCTGACTTCGGCTCAGGTCATGATCTAACAGTTTGTGGGTTCAAGCCCACAGAGCATGAGGCTCTGTGCTGACACCTCAGACCTGGAGCTTGCTTCAGATTCTGTGTCTCCCTCTCTCTCTGCCCCTCTGCCACTCATGCTGTTTCTCTCTGTCTCAATAATAAACACACACAAATTTTTTTAATAAAAAAATAAAAATTAAAAAAAGTTAAAGGGAACTTCAGGGGTGGGGCAGGGTATAAAAACATGTTCAAGACAGGAACTAAGAAGAACTCCCCAATCACTGCTCTCCTCCACCACTGCTTCCCCATCTCTATCCTTTCACCTCCAAACTGTTCAACGACATCAGTAGAAGGAAGTAGGAGTCAGGAACCTGACTGTGGCAGAATTTAAGGGCTGTTTCCTTGTAAAATCAAGAAAATCAGACCCTAAAAATTTCTGAGCCCAGAACTTTATGCGTTCTGGTCTAAGAAGAAGGCATTCATATTTCACAACCAGGAATGTTTCTGACAGAACTGCAGGTGTCTTGACATATGGTCAAAAGGAAAGAACACCCACACAGCAGGGCAAGTGGCTCTGAAAACAATAAATATTAAGGAAAGGGCATGTCTTGGTGCAGCCTCCAGAATCAATTCTAACAAATAGCATCAAAGTGCGAAGAGTTAATAGGTATAAGTTCTAAATCCATTAGTGGTTCAATTAGCTACCAGTGAAGAAGGGTTTCACGTTATCAAAATTCCAAGTATCTGACGCACCCCGCCTCTAGGAGTGAAGACTATTAATAAAGGCTCAGGCTGCAGTCCATGTCTACTTACTCTAAGTAGGACCTCCCCTACTCCCTCCTTCTGTACTTCCATTTCCTTCCACTGGAATCCCCACCAGGGCTTTTGTCTGTTTTGTCCACCACTATATTCTTGGCAGGTATAACAGCACCTGAGACAAAGTAGGAGCTCATTCGTTAAACAAATGAATCATGTTTCTCTCTGGGAATACAGTAAACCAAATAAGACTCTGAAACTTTTGCCCAAATAAAAAGTGAACAGTAAGGATCTTCTATAAGAAAGAGCCATCTCCATGACAACCCAGTGGCAGAATAGAGACCCTCTCTGCTTATGACTGTCAGTTATACTAGAATCAAATGGACCACAAGAGAAGAGTCTGGCATTACATGAAATGTGCTATACGCACTGCTTGGTTCCTATGCTCTTACCAGTTTTATTTTAGAAGAAAGATTTTCTGGCAATTTTGTTTTTAGTTGATTTGTTTCTTTGAATGTCAGTGGAAATCCACTCAGGAATGCCAAATCTTGCATTAGCACTAACCCAGGGACTTCTTTATCCGTGGTCTAAAATAAGAGAGGGAAAAACACAACTCACTTTCCATATCATATGGCTGCTGAAAATTTATAGCTAGGAAAACAAAGAATTTCTACATCTACCAGCTTCAAAATCAGAACGTTATGGTTACTTAAATCAGCACTCATTAAGACTTGTAAGCTAGGCTCAGAAGAAAAGTATACATTAAAAAGCCTCTCAAGGTAAAACAGCTTTTTATTATTTATACTTTTATTCTAGCCTACTACGCAAATACAATTAATTTAAAATAACATACCAAATAGCCCCTCCAAACTGTCTGTTTGCTGTTTCCCTTAAACATTCCATTCTGGGCATCTTCAACTACAATAAAGAATACAATAAGCAAGCACATTTTTAATGAATACTATTATGATCTCTGCCAGGACACTACAAAGCATTTTGAGACTGTTATAGCAGAATACATGGTCTCAGAAAAAGTTAGCTGGGGAAAACAAAATTAACCTATCCAACAAAAGGGGAATGATGTAATACCAGTGTACAATTAAATTAAATTTTGCAGTACTGAAAAAGAGATTCATACAGGCAGCAGAAACATGAAAATGACAGATCGAGAGAATCACAGATGCAGGAGCAAACATCGACATATTTAATTAAAAAAAAAAAAGAATTATTTGGCACAAGTAAAACATTTGGGAGTGATGGGTACTAGGAAAAAGGGGTAACCAGAAGAAAAGCCTTTGAAAGCCAGGCCAATGGCATTATGATGAACAGCAGGAAGCCACTGTAGATCCTAGAGTTCCTCAAGGTTCACAATAATTCCTAAAATTCATCAGGTAAGGCTAAATTGAGCAGATTACGTTGGAGGGTGCAGAGGGGCGATGACACCACCCAACTGGGCAAGAATTCTAAAGTGATGGGGACAAATGACATTATCAACTTGCTGCCGTGAGCAAGGATCTTGGAAAACAGGAGAGGTCAAAAGGCTATAATCTTCAAAATGGGCACGGAAAGCAGGTTCTGACCTGTCGAGATGGCTGCTCATCCTAGACAAGAGTTTCAGATGTACCATAAAACCAGAATTGGTGAGCAATGAAAAAAATCAAAGCCTTTGCAGTATACTATTAATCTTTAAAGGAAGCACTGAGCACTAAGAATTATGAGTTCATTACAAATAAATTTATCAGATATGCACCTCTCTCTGTCTCTCTCTTTCCCCACTGACATGGTGGGTTCTGTGCAGGCAGATGAAAGAACTCTAACAGATGTGATGTATCATTTGTACACAAACTCAGCAAAGTAGCTAATGACATCTCATGTCATCTTTATGGATATAACAGAGACTTAGCCTAGATCCTAAATTTGGTGGCTTATAACCAATTCTGACTGAAGACTGAAATTATAAAGCCACAAGTAACCTAGAGAGAGGTTTCAAAGATTGCCCCATAGGTTCTGTGTTGTTCCACAATCCTTCAAGGTTTTGGAAGACATAGAAGGAATGCTTGTGAAACGTGTGCACTTACGTAAAGCCGACAGAGAAGTGATTCTCCTGGATAACATATGAGGTAGGGTTTCCCCAAAGTTCTTACTTAGAGCAATGAGTCAGACCTAACAAAATGAAACCTTCTATACACAAAAGTTTAAGACCTTTAACTTGGCACCAAAAACCAACTACACGAGCATAAATTAAGAAGTATTGGGGCGTTAGCGTGTACTGTTTCTTTAAAAAGACAGGTGTTTTAGTCTAGGGCAAATTCAGTAAGTCAACAATGTGCTGTGGCCATACTGAATTTCTACTGTAATTCTGTGCTTTATTGATTTATTGATTTGAGGGTGCAAGTGAGGGAGGGAGAAGAGAGAGAGTTCCCCGAGGGACAGAGACAAGTGGGGCTCTATTCCCTACCATCAACCTATCAGGAAATCCTGTTAGGTTGACCTTCAAAATGTCCAGAATCCAACCTGTTCTCTCTACTACTCCAATCCAAGCCATCTTCCCTCTTGCCTGACTCTTGACTGAATGATTGTATCTTTGCCTCTCCTCAGTTTATTCGCACTGCAGCAGCCAGACTGCTCCTTTTGGAACATTAGTCAGATCATATCACTCCTGTACTCAAAATCCTCCAATGATTGCTCACTACACTCTGAGTTAAAGCCAAAGTCCTCGCCATGGCTGCCAGGGCAGACCCCCTCTGTTCCCCATTACTTCTCTAGGCTAATCTCTTACCTGTCTTTCTTGTTCACCCTATTCCAGCCACACCAGACTCTCTGCTCTTCTTCAAATATGCCAGACACACTCCTGCCTCAGGGACTTTGCACTGGCTATTTCACTTAACTGAATCACTTCTTCCCAATACATTCATGTTGCTGGTCCTCTCACCTTCTTTAAATTTTCACTCAAAAATGACCTTCTCAGTGAGTCTGCCCCTATCACTCAATTTCTTTGGCTCAATTTTTCTGTATACCACTTGTCTCCTACAAATTACATAATTTATTCGTATGCTGTTTTGGCTGCCTCCTTCTGCCAAGATGTAAACTCAATGAGGGCAAAGATTTTTGTCTCTTTCTTCATTTTCTTCTTGTCTACATTTTCAGCACTGAGAATATTACTTGGTACAAGGTATGCACTCAACAAATACTGAATGAACAGATCCACTCTTTGCAGATTGAACCACACTGAAAAAAATGTTCTATTCTACTTGACACACTTTAAAAGTAACAGAAACTAAAGCTCATTCTGAGAAGAGCAAACTAGAACACAGACAAGCCCCTAAGAGACAGCTAAAGGAGTAAGAATGAAAAGAAATATCACATGGGAAAGGGATTATATTACATGAGTTCTGTAAGATCCCAACAAGTACAAATTTACCCAGTATGAGAAAGCTATAAGGAAACACTGTAATTCCTTGTAAAGGACAATGTACTCCAGAGATAAAGTGAACTATCACAGGAGAAAATTCATTTCCTGTAGCTCAAAGGGGATAAGCTTGACTGGAAAAACCACTTTGCTGAGGAAACCCAGGCCAAGGCTACAGGGCTGGACTGCGTGTCTGTTGAAGTGCTATCTACTCGATAGAGTAGCAGAATCATCAGAGGGGCAGAAATGACACATTTCACAAAGAGAAAAAAAGTCAAATTTTGATGGTTAACTAGAAAGAGGTTAAATGAGATAAATGGAACATCACATGTGGAACAAATATTTTCATCAAGATCAGGGGCTGGCATTTCATGGCCAAAATTTAGCCACTGTCTGTTTTAGCGTGGCCCCAAGCAAATGACCTCTTAAAAAGGCTAAATGTTGAATACCTATAAAAATGCCTACATAACATCCTCCATTTGCCTCTTGCCCACAAAGCCTAAAATATTTACTATCTGATCCTTTCAGAAAGAATTTGGCAGTCCTTGATCTAGATTACTGAGGAGGATAAAGAATGAGTCTGTGGTGCACTAGAAATAAGAGCTCCATGAAGGCACGGACGTGCCTTTTTTGTTCTCTGCTGTTTCCCTGTTACCTGGAAACACCACCAACACAGAGCAATGGCCCAACAAATTTTATTTGACCAATGAATAAGGAGGGCAGGCAAACAGAAACCTAAGTGGGAATTCAAAAACAGTATTTATTCAGATTTTATTTATATCAAAATTTACAAACCTCTTGAGTCTTTGCTAGGTTATAAAATTAGCAGAAGAAAAACCCAAGATTCTCTCCATAGACGTTATAAGTGAATTATTATAATTCTTAACATAATGTCATTTCCTTTTCTCTTCAGATGGAATGTTATCAGAGCACCTTAAGTAATGTAAAAAACAAAGCTAGAGGCAACTGGGTGGCTCAGTCAGTTGGTCGAGCGTCTGATTTCGGCTCAGGCCATGATCTCGCAGTTCCTGAGTTCAAACCCCACATCAGGCTCCATGGTGACAGTGTGGCGCCTGCTTGGGATTCTCTCTCTCTCCCTCCCTTTATTCCTTCCACATTCTCTCTCAAAATGAAATACATGCATACATACATACATACCTAACAATGCTGAATTTAGCCAAACAAGAAAACAGATTAATTTGCTATAATTTGTCAAAGATTATCCCTTTACTTTCCCTATATATTTAAACTATAACTTAAATACAAAAATGTATTTAAGAAAGAAATCTAGAGAGTAAAGGGGATGATATCTATACTTAGGTTACAATTTCCTTTCAAATTAACAAATACCTCATTAAGTATTTAATAAGACAGCACAATGTTCGATACTGTTCAGGACACAAACTGGTGAGTGATAAGGTTTCTGGCTCGATTAAGAAATTAGATGAGAATACCATCAACTCCTGCACAACCAAAAACGAAGTTGTGAATCGGGTGACAAGCACTACAGGGATACAGAGAAGTCAGAATAAACAGAATCACTGTGAACCGATGGCCCGGGATCTTCATGGAGACAGAACTTGAGACAAGGCGTGAAAGAACAGGAGATGGGCTGGGGGGGAAGGGGGCGGGGAGAGCGGCCCCACATGTGAAGACGGGCAGTCTGGAGGAGCTGCTGGAGGGCTGGAATGTGAGGAACAATGGGCAGAGTCAAGGCAGTCAAAGCTGAGTCCTGACCACCAAGGAAGAGAATTCTGTATCCATATGAAAAACAAGTACTACTATATTACGGTCTTCAAAAAGGGAGCGGACCAGTAAAATCAGAGCTTTCTGATTCGCTTACAGTTATGTGCTGGACAGACTGGAGAAGAACTTTACAGGTAGGCAGAGCGGCTAGGCGACTATCACTGCAGCCTGTGTGAAGAAATTGAGTCTGGTGCGAAGGAAGTGAGATGAGTAAGAAAGGGGAGAATCATTTGCAAAAAGCAAAAGTAATAGGGTAAGGTCAATATACTGGTGATGGAGATTAAAAAGCAAGAACATATCGAAGATAATTCCAAAGATTTCAGCTAGGAGGTATGACATGGAAAGAATGAGACTAAGACTGAATGCTGTAAAGGGAACATGACAGCTTTCATCTTATACAAGTGAAAAACAGAGCGTCTGAGGAGAGAGGCTCAGTGCAGAGGAAGCATGAGAGACAACAGACTAGAGGAGACCCAGGCGTGGGGCTCAGCAGCTCAGTGGCCAAGTGGGAGGATGGGCTCTTTAGATGCAGGTATTGTTCAATGCCAGAAATTACAATTTCAATTCTGTTATCTGGCCAAATCAACCGTATAAACAGATATTTCAGGATGTAAAGGAAGAATGTTCCAGGTATGTTCATTCCATACTGTAGAAAACCTTTCTGAAGAGTTATATGGTGGTAGTAGTAATAATAATAGTAAGCCTCCACAAAGACTCAGAGGCTAGAGAATAAGGTGAATCTACGTATCAAAGTTAAGGTCCTGACCAGAGCACAGAAAGACAAGTGTATTCCACAGAGTAAAATATATGCAATCTTTTTCTCAAGTCAGAACTGAAATACAGCAGCAGCTCTTCTGCCTCTCTTGTTCTATTTTTGGTTTATCAGACACTTCTTTAAAACTGAATCATGTCTGTTCCATTCAGAATTTTGTTATTCATACTGCCAATGATAACATGATTTTAAAATACCCATAAGGAGATCTTACCATTCTTAGCACTGTCGAAAACAACAACTGAGACATTAGTGGAAGGGTTTTTTGGTTTTGCAACGTTGAATACGTCACTGGCAGAATGAAAAGAAGGATAAAGAGATGGCAGGTCCTTCAGTGTGACGTTGGCCGGCAGGGCTGGGTCCAGGACGAGCATTGGCACCTTAATGCAGTGTGTCAACAAACATTCCAGCTGCTTCTCGCTGGAAACAAACACCAACATGCTCACAAACGTTCTTGAAAATGTTATCAACACTGAAAAGTTTGCTGGTACTACTAAGTTTTCCAGATGCTTTTCTATATTCATAAAAAATCCTAATCTTTTTTAACAAAGAATCTTATCTCAAGAATATAAAAAGATAGCAAGTAGGACATAAAACTATTAAATACATGCAGCTCTAAAGGAGCTTTCAAGCTCCTATTAATATGATTGCCACCAAAATTTACTAACTCAAAGGTGCACAAGAAACTAAGCACTTCATTACTACCATTTTATAGATTATTCATAATTCTAGTGAAGTCTATCATTAGGCAGAGCAGGAATAGTTAAATTCTGTTTAACAGAGTGTCATCCTACCAGATACAATTTATCAATTCCGATTACAATGCAATAAATTGCATTCAAAAGACACGCGACACCAATGGAAACAAGAGCAAATGTGACAAGGTTCTAAGATGAATGTATAAGGTATTTCTATATAAATACAAGGAATGCCTAGAATAAACATATTACCTAAGTAAACAATGGACAAAACATGGCTAGAGAATCACAAAGGGACAGCTATGAATAGTTAAACAATATATAAAATTGTCCAAATTCACTAATATTTAAAGAAATGCCAAAAAAAAAAAACCCAATGAGGCATCACATTTTGTTTACTAAATTAGCATCCCTCAAAAAATGGACTCAATGTAACTGCAAGCACAGTAAACCTATCCCTTTCAAACACTGCTGGCGTCACTGCAAATAGTGTTCCCATTTTCTCTCTGGAGAAGCAATTTCGTAGTATACGTGGGTATACTTATTCAGACCCATAAAAACTTATACATATGCTTCTACCTCAGTAGATAGAGGTAGAATAGAAATAGGAGAAGAGAAACAAAACAGGAAAAACAAAGCCACATACAGAAAATGCCACAAACCCAAATATAAGATCAAAAAATATTTACAATAGTGAAAATACAGAAGTGCCCAATATTTAATAAATTATAGTACAGTTACCTTATGGAATATTTTATAACTATTAAAACTGATAAGCATGAAGATAATTTATGAACACAGATGTGTAGATTTTATAAAGTTTTTAAAGCAGGATACAAAATTGCACAGAGATCATAAATTACTATAAATACATGCACAAAAAGGGAGTAATAAAATGATCACAGTTGTTGAAAGGGGGGCGTATAAGTATGAGCTTGCTCTTTTTACTCTCTTCTCAACCCTTCTGTAGTGTGGCATCATTACTTTAAATAATTAAAAATTTTATTTATGTCACTTAAAAATAACAGTGCTACCAGCAGTATATTTATAAACAAACATACAGAGGGGTGCCTCGGTGGCTCAGTCGGTTGAGTGTCCGACTTCGGCTCAGGTCATGATCTTACTATTGTCGGTTCAAGCCCTGCATCGGGCTCTGTGCTGACAGTTCAGAGCCCGGAGCCTCATTCAGATTCTGTGTCTCTCTCTCTGCCCCTTTCCTGCTCATGCTCTGTCTCTCAAAAAATAAAATAAACTGTTTAAAAAAAAAAACCTTTTAAAAATAAATATACAGAACATGAAGAAATGATTCAAAAGTTACTTCTAGATCTCAAAATTCCTTAGGATCATTTCTATAAAATAACTCTTTTATTTTAAGACTAATGGTTAAGTGGGGAAGTGCTGTTAACAGAAATTTCTGCTTGTCAGTGAGGCAGTTTTGTTTTAAGGATCTATCAGAGTCAGGTATGATTCAAATCATGATGGACACATCTGATTCTTAGCACTGGGCTAAATCCCCTTCCCAAGCCCTTAAATATAAGACATTCAATGATGAGAGCTTTTAAAGATAAGGAAATACATAATAAACACACAACTGAGTGATGAATAGAAGTTCTATAAATGAAAACACTGGGTAGAAGTTACACTTTAAGTGGACCAAAAGAACAGCGCACCAAGACAGTAATGGAAACAACAGAGCAGAAA
This sequence comes from Crocuta crocuta, assembly GCF_008692635.1. Taxonomy (NCBI): domain Eukaryota; kingdom Metazoa; phylum Chordata; class Mammalia; order Carnivora; family Hyaenidae; genus Crocuta; species Crocuta crocuta. The sequence continues at coordinate 618,764 of NW_027531504.1, read as the reverse complement.
AACCTGACATCCAAAAACCTAACCCATCCAGAAACAATAAAGCTTTGTTAGTTCTCAATCAACTATGCCTTTGGCACTGCAAGATTTCTCATCTAAAAAAGGCAATTAATTTAGGGTCAAAAGCTAACAGATAAGGGATTAAAGAGGAATAGTAAACACAAAATACTGTATATCCAACAAAACAAGTAAGAACCTGGAAGTTTCACTTCAATACTTCAACTTCTATTCCTGAGAGGAAAATCAAAACACTTACCTCTTTTTGGTTGGTTCTGTTGTATTCTTCCCAAGCATTTCTCTAATGAAAACAAATATATTTCATTACATATTCATGAGCTAGTACTAGTCCAAAATGTGAACAAAAGGTGACTAACAACACGGATTTTCTTATTTACTCTACTGGAACTAACCAGTAGGTCAGAAAATATAATGCTTACAACATTTAAGATGTGTCATAAATTTTAAGTTTCAATGAAATATGCTCAACAATTATTATCACATAGCTCCTACAGTAACCATAAAAATTGATTTAAGCTTGTATGTTTTACTACTAAAATATTGTACGAGGCTGCCAGAGTCATTTTCATGCACTGGGAAGGTCTCTGACACAAAGAGAGAGAGAAAATTTGTTGCAGTATAACTTCACCAATGACCTGCAACTGGGAGCACCCGTAATATTTGTGAAGAAATAAATGAAGAAATGGAGAAATTCTCAGCAAATGCTAAGGAATCAGAAGAAAAGTTATATCAGCCAGATCTCTAGCTCTTAAGGTTCTCCATTCAAGTGTATTGTACCTTTCTCAGATAATTAACTAAAATGGTCAAAATTCCACATATAAAAAATTAGCAGTTTCTAATACCATATTGTATGATTTGATATTAAAAGGGGTAAAAAGAACATACTTTGTACTGTATCAAATGGAAAAAAGTTAAGTCTGGAAGCCTGCTTTATTTTTCAAAGGAAAAAAACTTTTTTGCATAACAACACCTTATTTCATGAAGGTATCACGCCTGGAACTCAGACAGAGTAAGAAGCAGGAACCCAGAGGAAGCTCCTTTCCTTTCAGGCCCTCAGAGAGCAAGGCATCACTAGAACGGCATAGTCATAAAACGGCCATCTAACAAAGTGGCTGAGTCCTCATTGGGCACCAAGAAATAAGGGTTGGACACATGACTGACAAAATCTTATAATGGCACAAATGTGAGATGCAGGTTTTTGTTTGGATTAGCAATGTGAACATCACCCTACCCTTCTGAAATGCACTGTTACTTATATTCATAGAAGTGTGTGTGTGTGTGTGTGTGTGTGTGTGTTTTAACTCCAATTATATATTGTTATTTTCTTTTTAAGTTCCATTTATTTTGAGAGAGAAGTGGGGGGAGGGGAGGAGAGGGCGAGCATGTGCACATGAGGTGGAGGGGCAGAAAGAGAGAGAATCCCAAGCAGGCTCTTCACTGTCAGTGTGGAGCCTGATGTGGGGCTCAAAACTGTGAGATCATGACCTGAGTGGAAATCAAGAGTCAGACGCTTAACTGACTAAGCCACCCAGGTGCCCCAGTGTGTGTTTTGTTTTTAAAAGATCGATTTTACCTCATTGCTTTCTGCTCCTCCTCCATCTGTTCTCGGACTTGCTGTAGCTCCTTCAGTAGTTCAAGATCGGTGCCATTCACCCAGGTATAAACCACATCAATCGGCATGGGCAGACAGAGCCTAGGGCAAAGCCACAGGTCCTTCAGCTTACATGTGTTTTTCCAATACATTTAGGAGTAAGAGTATGTAACAGGGTTTAAACTCAAAGATTATGAAAAAAAATCAATGAAAAAGTAATCCAACCAGCTGGAGCTGAGAGACTCTTTGTTGAGAACTTTCTCTGCAAGATGCATGCAGATAATTTCTGCAGTTTTGCACCATTTAATCCTCACAACCACCCTGTAAAGAAGCCGCCATCACTCCACTTTTAAGACTGTCGGGAGTCCCAGAAGCTCAGCTTACAAGGCTACATGCTCAGTTTGACAAACAAGGGTGATGCAATGCAAATGCAGCCAAACAGAGAAAAGAAGTTAAAAGCAAAACAAAATTACCAAAAAGGACCTATCCAACAGTCCATAATGAAGACCTAAACCTAATTAATGCTGCAGCCTTCTAATTCCCTGCTGCCAAGCCCAGCCCCTCCCAACCTTCCTCACCCTGCCTTGCTTTTTCTTATTTTCATAGCACTTACCACCTTTCTAACATATAAAATAATTAACTTGTTACATACACTGGTAATTGTACATGTCCCTCCCCCAGAATGTAAGCTCCAAGAGGGCAGGAAACTTTCTTGTTTTGTTCCTTAAATTATCTAATCAATTAGAAAAGTGCCCAGCATACAGGCACTCAGTATTTGTTCAATGAATCAATGATTTATATACATATATGTATGAATATATATATATATATATGAGACACTAGCACCGACCTTCCTGAAACTACTCACTGTTTTTCCTTGTTTATCTTTTCCTCAAAATAAGGAGTGAGGCAGGCATCTAATTCTTGAGTATCCAACCTAAGCCTCATGTTAGTGTTCTGTTCAGGTTTTACCCCGGCTGAAAGCTCTCTTCCCCTTTCTTTTACCAACTTAACCAAAATCCTCCCCACCTTTCCGGTCTACTTCAGATGTATGATATAAAAGTTCATTATGATGCATAGGCAGGTGGCATTTCAGCAAAGATGTGAAGGAAGAGAGGAAGCAAGCCATGTGAGTAATGGGGGAAGAATGGTCCAGAGAATGGGAAGTGTGCAAATGTTCTGAGGCAGACACCCAACAGGCACAATCAATGAACCAGAGGCCAGTGTGGCACAGACAAGGGGAGCAAAAGGAAGAGCATAAGAGAATATGAGGGTCAAAGAGGAACCAGGGACCCAGAGCTTCACAGGAAAAATCAGGAATCACCTCATACTCAGACATATGTGATAGCTGAGCATCTACCAACCTTCCTGTTAATGTTCACCACTGTCTGCAGAATAAAATGTCAACTCCTCCATAATGTGCCCCTTGTGCTCTACACACTCCCAACTGTTTACCCAAGCAGGCTAAGACTTGCAAGCTTTTGTGCCTATGAACGTGCCTCTCCCGCTGCCTAAAATATCCTCTTTCATGCTTCACCGAACCATTTCCTCCTTCCCCAATTGCCCTCTTCCCTCACCTCCCACAAAGAGAATGTACTGCTTACCACACAGTTTCATTGTACTCTGTACACTAAGGAACCCTTAGCACACTATTTTGTACTAGTTTTTATGCATGTCTATCATCCACTAGATGGAGTATCTCTAGGGCAGAAATGGTACGATGCATTCTGTGCCGGGCTTCAATTACTTCCTCTTTCCCGTTATCTTCAGACTCTCTCCTCACCATAAGTTACAGTATATGAAAGCTTCCTCAGCTAGGTTTCTTATGCATTTATTATACCAGTGGTTCTCGAATGTTAGCAGGCATCAGAATCACCTCTGGGCATGTAAAAACAGATTGCCGGGCTCCATCCCCAGAGTTTCTGACTTATTAGGTCTGGAGCAGGGCCTGAGAATTCGCATTTCTAACAAGATCCCAGGTACTGCCAATGCTGCCAGTCCAGAAATCCACTCTGAGAACGAATGAATTACATGTAGGTTGTAGTTCACAATTTTAAATTAAAAAAAAAAAAAAAAAAGACCTTCCCCCACTAAAATGCCAGTTCTACATGAGGTCAGTGAGTTCCTCTTGTTCATCATGAGATGCCTAAAAATAGGGCCTGGTATATGAGTGAGATTTAACATATACTCGTTGGCTAAATTAAAACTCTAAGTTCATTCCCTCAACATATACATCAGTTTTTTCCATAAGTAAGTAAGTAAGAAAGAAAGAAAGAGAGGGAGGGAGGGAAGAAGAAAGAGGAAGGAAGGAAGGGAAAAAAAGAAAAAGAAAGAGAGAAAGAAAGAAAGAAAGAGGTTTTATATTACCTACATCTAAATTATCCAAGGTCATCTCACTCTCAATTTCTCAGACTAAGAATTAATTTTAAAAAACTGCTTAGATGACATATTTTTAAACAATTTTTTTTAAAGAACTGCACATTCCAAAGATATCCTATAAAAGTGATTATCTGCTATTAAAGATTTTTTAATAGAATCAAAGGATATCCATACATGTTCATTTGGGGAAATAAGTATATAATGGATTGATGTACTGGCTCTTCTAATAAGGTTGCATTACAAGATTAATTTAATTCTCTGGTGTTAAACTAACAAACTAAGGAGATCATGTGATCTGCCCCAGATCAGTGAGTCAGTTGTTTTTCTACTATTAGACATGGCCACAATGAGTTTGAGTCTTTCTTTCTGACCACAAGCCCACTATATCTTAGTTTCCAGATGAAAGAAAGCCTTTGTCTTAGAGCTGAAGACTAAATAAGTCACCTGTGACTCAGAACCAAAGCCATGGTGACAATAATACAGCTTTTATTTTAGTCAGTTTGGTTTAAGTGAATACACAGGCACTATGACATGTAAAGGATACCATGAATGTAGTCCTTTGGTTCTACGTTCTATAAAGTAGGTATGAAAACCCAGAATTTAAATGGTATCTTAGTGCCAAAGAAGCCCAGGCTGACTTAATGCCTCACAATTAGTAGCAACAGATAATTTACATATTCACTTGTTACTGACATATAGAATGGACTCTTCTTTTAAAGGGGCGCCTGGGTCACTCAGTCAGTTAAGTGTCCCACTTTGGCTCAGCTCTCTGCTGGGCTCACTGCCATCAGTGCAGAGTCCCACTTTAGATCCTCTGTCTCCCTCTCTCTCTGCCCCTTCCCTACTCATACTCTCTCTCTCAAAAATAAAGAAAACATTTAAAAAAAAACCATTTCAAATAACATTAAAAAGACTTGCAGTGAAACTCGCAAAATGATGAAAACTCCCTATAAACATTATGGTATTTTAAAATATATTTGAACATGTGATATGTTATATATATGATCTATTTACTGGTCATCTTCAAAATTAGTCAGTTTTGAAATATCCTAATATAAAAATCAAACTATATTTTAACGCAATCTAAAATTAGGAGGAGAAATATTTAACACACATACACAAAATTTTTCAGAAAGAGAACAAGAATGGTTAATTAAAACTGCTGACCTCAGTATCTGGATTTTCTAAAGCTATTTTTCCTTCTAAAATTTTGATGCTCCCTCAGGGCAGGGATTCATGCAACTGTACCATCAGTGCCTAGCACAGCATAAGGCTCAGTAGGTTTAATAAACACCTGATAAATATTTGATTTAAAAAACAATCCATTTTGAGCTTTTCTTAGGAAAATCAGCTAAAATGAAAATGAAGAAGTAGGAAAATTGTATTTCATCAAGAATCCGTTAATGCACTAGTTCTCAAAGTGTAGCCACCAGACCAGCAGCTTCGGTACCACCAGTGAAATGTCATGTCATTATTAGAAATAAAAATTCTCTGAGGCCCTGTGAGACCTCCAGATGCAGAAGCTCTGGAGGTGGGGGGAACTGCATCTTCTCAAGCCTTCCATGGGATTCTGCTGCACACTAAGGTTTTAAGAACTGCTTTGTGAAAGAAATGGTTCTCTACCAACTTTTTACTCTCCAGACCCTTCACATTTAAAAATTAAGGACCCGCCAAAAGCTTTTATTTATAGACTGTAACTATTCACATTTACCATCTTTGAAAATAAAGCAGACACTTTAAATTCATCTTAAAATGAATTAAGAAGAAATAATATTCTCTAAAACAAAACAAAACGAGTGAGAAGAGAGGCACTGTTACACTTTTCTGTCAGTCTCGTTAATGACTTCATAGAAGAGAACAAGCACCTTGGATCTTCTGTGTTCAATCTGTTCACACGTGTTGTTTTGGCTGAAGGATAAAGACGACCCAGGCTCACACAGATAATGTAGTTGGAAAGGGGAGCTGTATTTTAATAGCTTTTTCAGGTAACAGTAGGCTTTCTTCTCTGATCCTACCAACATAAGTAGTAGTTACTTAAAAATTCATTGCAGTGTGGAATGTGAAGCCACATTAAGGAACTTTTTGTGCTTTTTACACTGAAATCCATTGTTCTTTCTTACACTTTGAATGACTTTTTTATGCATGTAAGATTTCGTAACACCTGTAACGATCTTGTAACAATGTGTTGGTTATCACATTTGAAAATAACAGCTTACTTAGTTACACAGATCAGCCAAATGGTGACATATTTCCTTAAGTTTCTTATATAATATTAATGAATGTGGTTTTTTTGGACAATGCACAGATCTAACCAGAGGAGTCTTTATGATACTGTGAACCTGTTAAGCTCACAGTGATAGATACAAGTTTCTCAAGTTCTAATTCACATTTGAAAGCTCAAATTTGCGGCCCCTGGGTGGCTCAGTCGGTTAAGCGTCCGACTTCGGCTCAGGTCATGATCTCACGGTTCGTGGGTTCGAGCCCCGCATCGGGCTCTGTGCTGACAGCTAGCTCAGAGCCTGGAGCCTGCTTCGGATTCTGTATCTCTCTCTCTCTCTGACCCTCCCCTGCTCACGCTGTCTCTCTCTCTCTCTCAGAAATAAATAAAACATTGAAAGCTCAAATTTTACCACTGGCAACGAATACTATTATTCATTATCCTTCAAGAGATAGAACTGCTTTGTTCACTGTCAAAAAAACATCTGTCAAATGACTAAGTGTAAGTAAGCATAACTGTCAACTGTCCTTTTAAGTTACGACAGTGGTGCCCCATGAAACAGGGCTGGTCTAGGAAAAACCACACCGGGCTTTTCCTCAAGACAATCATCATACAGTCAGTGCATTCCATCCCATGGATCATTAATAAGATGTGTGGCCAAAGGGTCAAGATATAATCAAATTAATAACTTTTAGTGCTTCAAGAGCTTTTTTAAGTGAAACTAGCTTTTATCTTACCCCTGCAAATATGGGGTGGTGAAGAATACAATGACTCACACAAGGTGTGGCAATTTTACCCACCACTGCTTTTACACCACCAGTGCAAATGTCAGCACAAATAACACCTTGGAACTGATATTAAAAAAATAGGTTTGATTTTGTAAATCCTTAGACTCTTTGAAAACTGTTTTTAAGAGGAAAAAACTGTTTTTTCCTAAGAGGAAAGCCTAGAGTTTCCCTACTTCACTAATTACTTGCTTATAAGCCATTCTCCCTACTAGCCTGTGAAATTCTTTACCACAGATAGTTATATCTCAGTGTCTAAAACAGAGTAAGGCTTAAAGATTCCTTTTTTGTTAAAGGGAGAAAATTCAGGAATGTCATTCACACACAGGGCACTGAGCAAAGAGTAAAGCTCTACATCAATTCAAAGAATCCCATAGCCCTTCCTCCCTGAGATGGTCAGGACTATAACAATGTATATATATAATAAGCACACTACTTTTAACAACCATTTATTTGATAGAAACCACAAAGGGACTCATAAAAAGTGAACAGAGGGACAAGGAAGTGCTTCTAAGCAGGGAGCAAGGGCTCCAGAGGAATTGGTGGTGCAGTCTAGAGATGAGAACTATCCTCAAGGGAAAATGGACACTCAGGATCAAGGGAGGTTTTTGGTTATGGCCTCTGACATTTAGACTCCAGTCTAGCAAGGTTAACTACTCCTGTTAGCTACCCCACATTTGTTCTGGTCACCTTGGCCCTGTAACTGGCTGTGCACCATCACAATGGAAGAGAATCAATAAATACTGCATAAAATAAACAAATAAAAAATAAAGAGAACTCCATTTATTTTTTAAAGTTAGAATGATGATTACCAAAAGAATCATTAACAAAAATTCATTAACAGGGGCACCTGGGTGGCTCAGTCAGTTGAGCACCCGACTCTTGATTTCATGGTTTGTGAGATCAAGCCCCGTGTTGGCTCTGTGCTGACAGCATGGAACCTGCTTGGGATTCTCTCTCTGCCCCTTCTCTACTTTCGCTCTGTTTCTCTCTCTCTCTCAAAATAAATAAATTAACTTAAAAAAAATCATTAACAACAGTTCCTCTAGATGAGGGGAAATTCAAAATAGAATGGAGAGGCTTAACTTTTTATGTACTGTTTGAACTGTTTTCAACCACAGATGTAAACTGCTTTTATGATATAAAACAATATAAGTAATAATTTTATAGATAAAAACCAAAAAGAGCCTGTGCAAACCACTTTAGCTGCAAGAAGGGAAGGCAGATGTGGGGAAAGATTAATTTCACTCTGAGGTCTGTCTTATGGGGGAGGAAAAAAAACTCCAAGGAAAAGAAAGGTTGAAGACAGCATCTAAGAGTGGCTGCATCAGGAAGCTTGCCCTTAAAGAGAAAAAGACCCAATCTGTAAGGTTTGCTCCTCCTCACAGTGAGGCAGCAAGATATGGTGACCACAGGGGTAGGTGGGGGGGGTCAATCCCAGGGGCTTCCACAGAATGGTCCTGGTTAACAGAGTGAGGTCAACAGGAGAATACTGGCCAGAGTAGCCAGCCAGTTTCTTCATCCTGCAGGCGGATGGAATTACCTTTACCTAACAGAACTGGGACAATGATAAAATGAGATCATGTAACTCAAAGTACTCAATAAACTGCAAGGAAAGATTACTCTCTGGGAATCAGATTTTTCAACCATAAAATGTAAGGAGGGACTACAAGATTCCTTCAGATAGGAGTAGCCTTGAATAAGTTAAACCATATCTACATTTGGAAGGACTCCTCCCCCCGCCCCAACCTGAACTGTTATATTTAAAGCAAGAGTTATCTCATGACTCATCATCTGAGTTCAAATAATCTCCAAAAGTGATCTCTTCTTACCGATTTTGAAAGGACTTTCCAGCAATATTGTCTCTGTAGGAATCAAACAAAACATGGTACTGATCCCGGCTCCATTCCAGAACCACCTAAGGGGAAAATAAAAAGAAACATTGTTTCTCTGTACCAAATAAATAACTTTCATTTCATTTCAATTTCATTAAGAATCAGTAAAGGAATAGGTAAAGCAATCAAAATTCACCCAGTGCCAACTCATGTATACCAGACACTGTGTTCGACCCAGATAAAAAGCTACAATATAAGGATAGTTATACAGATATATAAATAAAAGCTATAGCTACTGGCCTGTGGAAGGGGAGGGGAGTTAAAGAGAGTCTTATAGAATGAGAAGGGGACAATGCCACAAGAGAATGTTCAAAGGCTGAGAAGCAGCCAGGGCGAGTTGTTTCAGGGCAACAGTGCAGTTAGCTTTGGCCGGAGCTAAGGAGAGTAAGTGGAGAGAACAGGGCTGAGAAGAGAAATCAGGCCTTGACTGTGCTGTGCCCTGTGTGCCTCAGAAAGCAGAAGCCTTGAAGGATTTTCAGGCAAGCAACATGATCCATTCAAAACTTTGGAGACTCTCCTCATAGCACAGAACAAAACTAATGCAGAAGAGATTGACAAGATATGAAGCCTTACTACCTATGAAGTTTCAGATGATAACCTCGCACAGAAGTCTTCAGATAGGAGCTCCCTCATGCCTGGACGAGAAACCCATAAGCCCACCCATATGTGCCCCATTTTCTTCTTCACTCCCTTCACCATAGAGGAAGTGTCCCTCCTCCTTGCAAACATCACATCTCTCTCCACTTGCTCTGGATCTCACCAACTCATCTTAAGACCTTGCCTCCTCTCTTTTCCTCTCAATAGGATTGTTCCCATCAGCATATAATCTCTGGGAAAGCCTCCCCTTCACTCCACACACTCTGCCAGCTGGTCCTCTGTTCCAAATTCTTTCAAGGGCAAATATCTTTAGAGAGTCACCTCCTACGCTCTCTTCACCCTTTAGCCTACTCCAATATCACTTCTGCCCTCGCCACATCAGTGTTCTTACCAATGCCTCTATGTTGTCGAATCCAGTAGCATCGACATTTTTGTCCTCTCTATCTTACTCAGTTGGTAGTGGCTGCCCAGTTCCTCCCTACTGATTCACTTGGTTCTCCTCCCATCACTCTGGTGACTCCTTTTCAGTCTCCTTTGCCAGGTCATGTTCTTCTATCTGACCTTCAAATGTGTCCTTCCACTCTATTCCTCTTCCTGGAATGCCCTCCTTCCTGCCAAGGCTGCTTCTGGCTTCCTACACTACAAATCCTAGAATGTATGGCCCTGCTACACTCACATGACTATGCGGTTGGGGGGAATCAATTAGATTCCGTTCCAGCCAGCAGAAAGGAGAGACAGGGAATGAAATGCCCCTCCATTAAGGAAACTTCTTGGAAGTAGCACCTACCATTTCTGTTCTCACTGGCCAGAATGCAGTCACATGACAACATGTGGCTACAGGAGAGGCCTCGTGGACCCATGTGCCCAGCTACAACTGAGCAGTTCTTTGCACGGTATTCAGGCTTTCAACATCTGGCCTCTGCCTATCTTTACAGACTTTACTTCACTGGGCTACTTCATAAACACCATAAATACAACTAATAATCCTCCCATCATTCAATGTACTGATTTAAAAACTTAGGGTCTGATGTGCCTCGTACTGGGTTTACAAAAAGAAATAAGTTCCTTGACTTCAAGAAACTATAGCTAGTGATTAATAGAAACATTTACTGCTGGCTACAACTGCACTGAAGGAAGACACTTAAGACTTCCCTGAAGAAGCAATGTTAACAGTCTTAAAGGATGAGCTAACATCAGTTCAGCTAGGGGACAGGGGGTGTGTTAGAGGATCTGCTACCAGACTGAATGGGGTGGGGGGTGAAGAAGGGAAAGAGAAGCAAAAGTCATTGCCAGATTTCCAGTACTTCTATTATGAGTGACTGAAGAGACAGTGGGGCCACTAAATGACATGGGAGGTGTAGCAGGATGAGAGCTGGTGGGCTCCCTATTTTAGTCATGGTAGATTTGAGGCCATATATGCATCCAACTGGCCTCTCCAACTGGACTGGAAATTCCAAGAGGAGTGGGAATGAGCTCTACTTTAGTATCACACATAGCACCAAACCCAATGGCAGGCATATAGCTATAAAATGCCATCTTCCTTGCTAAGTACTGAATATATATTTTTCATAATATGATTGTATTGATTTAGATCAACTAATTGAGCTCAAACAGAAGTGACTCTCCATTAATATCCCTACATAGCTGCAAAAGGACAACTAGTATATCTATTATTTTTACAAAATAAGCCACACACAAAAAAATAAAGCTCAGTATCATTGCTCTTGGCTAGCAGGGCTACCTAGAAGATGGGGAGATAATATCAGAGAGGGCACACTTCACAGTGGCTGAGAGATGCTGACGTGCTGTTTTAACACAACGTGCCTTCCTTCATCAGAAAAATTAATCTCACCATCTCCAAACCACTTTGGTGTATCAGAAAGAACAGCAGCAGCAAAAGGTCCTTATCTAACACATTTAGGAATGCTCGTATCAGCCCAGAGCTCTGCACACTACTAGGGGAGATAGTAGGAATGCTGGGTTATGTCTTGGGGACATGGGGGCCTCATCTCACTTTTATGAGACCTTAAGCAAGTTCTCTGATCTCTTTAGGCTGTTTCTTCATCTGTTTTACAGATGTGACGAGGGTCTGACCAAATTGTCCTTGAAATCCCTTCCAGCCCTTAGAACATATGACAGAAGGAGGTACAGGGCTATGTGACTGCACTGTGACTGGCACAGTTTTTTCCCTGCACCCACAGGTCAACACCATTGGGATACCATGTCTCTTCTCTTCTTGTCTTCAGCCTCCTTTAGGTCTTTGGTCCCAGGACCTACCCCATCAACACTGAAACTGGATTCTCTTCCATCATAACCACTTCCCTCTTCTGCTTAATCCCAACTGTCAGCTAAACCCTATTATGGAAATCTTGCCAAATTCTTTAAATCAATGAGTAATGTGCTAATGGGGGATCAAAAAGGAGCCTTGAAAATGAAATAAAAATCATCTAAGGGCTAGAGTATGATCATTTTCCTATACTATCAAGAATGGAAAAGAGTAGAAATTTGAATGGGCAATTATCAAATTATTTATTGTGGAGTAAATTCTACAAATATAAACACCTTTCAAACAACAAAGAAGCCAAAATAGACTTAAACTTGCAATTAGATCTTGTTTTCAAGAGCCATTATTAGCAATAAACAAAAGATCAAAGGAAAAGGCTGAAGAAACACTATACTGTAAAATCAAGTTTATTTTCATCCACAAAGCTTTTCTATACTCCTTAGCCCGACCTGAATGCTTCCTTCTCAGAACTTTAACTTGTCTCCACGGCTTAGTTGGAAGTTAATTATTCACTGCCCTTAGCATTGGTTGCCTTGCAATCCCTTAGCTTTTTTATTGTTATTTACTATCCCCCTCATGGTAGCATCTTGTCAGAGCAATGGAGTTATAAACTACTTGAAGGTACAGAACTACTTACAGTTCTACTTATTGTCAATTCATACCCAGCACAATGTATTATATACCATCTTGTTCTTCTTAAGTATTATCTGGTTACAGCGGTAGTGGCAGAAGACTGGATTTGGGAATATGGGGCACCTCCAGGGGAAGAACCCCCTCAGCTCTTCTATTTAGCAGCTGTGTAACCTACGGTGCTCAATTTCCTCAACTATGAACTAAGTACAAAGTGTATGTCATCAGTCTGTTGTGTTGCTGCAGAAGGACATGATTGTAAACAAAAGGTATGAGGAAGGTACCAGGCATGTTAGAAGTCTTGGGTAAAGAAAGCATATCTTCCCGAATCATCATTTTTATAATGGTAAGACATTTAAAATATTATATTGGTAGCAATACAAAATTTTTATGGAGGAAAATAGAAAATTGATGTGATTTTTAAAGACAAAATGTTGGTCTTCAAAAAATTTACCACTTACCATTTTGAGCGATCCCCGTATTCCCCCCACACCTCCTCTCTACACTGTTCTCTTCAGAGTATTTACTTTCTTCTGCTATTAAAAGTAGTTTGTTGGTAAAAGTTAAGACACAATGAACTAAAATACTACTTATTAAAATACAATATGAGCTCTGAAATCCACTAAAACAATATATTATTAATAAAGTACTGTAAAAAATAATTTAAAGGCATTTTATGCTAGCTTAAAATATATATTACTTTAAGACTCCATTTTAATAATCATGGCATACAAGGTATTCCAGATCAATTGTTGATCATTTTGCACAAATTGCAGCCAAAATTAGTCTTAATGTGTGGATCACAGAGGAGAAGGGGCACGTTCATGTGTTCAGCAAGCGCCATCATGCCAGGTGCTCCTCCCGCTGAATCCCTGCAACAAGGTACTAACTGTGCGGTAGGCACTTCAATGGCTCATTTTCCAAAGAGAAGCTCCAGGCCACACAACTGTGTGATGGGGCAGAGACGTGAATCAATCCAATTCCGGAGTCCATGTTCCTGTTTAGCTTCACCAGGCTGCCTCCTCTGTTGCTAAACTACACAGAGCTTTGTCAAACATGCCTTTATAAATGTGGTCATTCAGGGGCGCCTGGGTGGCTCAGTCGGTTAAGCATTCAATTTCGGCTCAGGTCATGATCTCACGGTTCGTGGGTTTGAGCTCCTGCATCAGGCTCTGTGCTGACAGCTAGCTCAGAGCCTGGAGCCTGCTTCAGATTCTGTATCTCCCTCTCTCTCTGACTCTCCCCTGCTCACACTGTCTCTCTCTCTCTCTCTCAGAAATAAATAAAAAATAAAATAAAATAAAATAAAAGTGGTCATTCAACCAGTTCTGAAACTGGTATGTTTATCATCCTTAATTCAATGACCCAGATCTGTTTCTGTGCATGTTTCTAAATGACCAGAGTCACATAATAAGTTTATGTTTTTTCCCAGGATTTTTAGAATATCTAACAGTCCTTTAACTGGTGTGTGCAAACAAATACTAAAATTTTTAGATGATAAACTTTTTATTTTTATTTTTTTACTGTATATTTATTTTTGAGAGAGACAGACAGAGAGAGCAAGCAGGGGAGAGGCAGAGAGAGAGAAAGACACACGGAAACACAGAATGGGAAGTAGGCTCCAGGCTCTGAGCTGTCAGCAAAGAGGCCCAACACGGGGTTCAAACTCACAAACCATGAGATCATGACCTGAGCCAAAGTCAGATACCTAACTGACTGAGCCACCCAGGTGCCCTGATGATAAGCTTTTTAGAGTTATAAAACTGGTGCATGCTTTGGTTGAAGATTTTTATAATCACAGAACAAGCTGAAATGTATGCCTGTAGTAGAATAATAGTTAATGAGACACAAACTCCATAATCCTTTATATCAGAGAAATTCCCCAGCTAAGGAAGAAAAGAGGAAGGTTATTATCCAGAAGAGAACTGGCATGCAGTGCAATGATCATAAGATTTACATCAGAAGACATGAGTTTAAATCTGACTTATGAATAAATGATCTAGGGCATTTGTCTACTCTCAGTTTCTTCTCTTGTAGAATGAGGGAATTAATGCCACCTATTTCACATGATCTGATGAGTAAATGAGATGTGCCGATCACACAGGGCTATACAGCTCCTCCACACAAATTGTTCACAGGTTCATGCTACAATATAATTTACCTGTTTACATATCTGTCTAAACTTCCGTGAGCAACTCAAAGCCAAGAACTTGATCTCTTTATAATTTTCTTCACAGAACCTTGCACAGTGCCTCACATAAAACCAATACACATTCCAGAATGAATAAATATAACTAGTTTTACAAGGCAAACATCTTGGAACAGCTTACACGACATGGTTTTACTCCCAGACTTTCTGTTCTCAGATTCATTCCAGGATACTCAAGGTAAAAGGTAAAGGCTAGAGTTAATAAAGAGATAACAGCAGGCTAGGCACACAAGGGTATAAAACTCTCTGTAAAAGCAAATATCCCTTTCTCAATTTTTCTTTTTTTTTAAATTTTTTCAATGTTTATTTATTTTGTGAGAGAGAGAGTGCGAGCTGGGAAGGAGCAGAGAGAGAGGGAGACACAGAATCTGAAATAGGCTCTGAGCTGTCAGCACAGAGCCTGACGTGGGGCTCGAACCCACGAACCGTGAGGTCCTGACCTGAGCCGAAGTCAGACGCTCAACTGACTGAGCCACCCAGGCACCCCTCTCAATTTTTCAAGCATAGAAATGTGACATGTTACCCTGTAAAACTTAAGATGTCAGGCTCTGCAACCTCAAGCAGTAAGAACCCTTTATAACACTGACAGGGCTTTTCACATACCAATAATGATGGCAGAAGTTTATAACATTGGAAAAAAAAAACAAGTTTATAATATTCCCAGATTACAACATGATATTCATAGTTTCTGAAAAAATTTTTCATTAAGAGGTACTAAAAGAAAGACCAGATATTCTAAGTTTTATCTTTTCTACTAACCGTCCTCTTCCTTGATACCAATCAGCAAGTCAATCTGCTCATCACTATTTGGACTGCTGTGACAAAATGCTACAGGCTGGGTAGCTTGTAAACAACAGAAAGGTGTTTCTCACAATTCTAAGGACTGGGAAGACCGGGATCAAGGCACCAGCAGATGGGTGTCTGGTGAGAGCCTGCTTTCAGGTTCACAGACTGCCTTCTCCTTGTGTAGCCTTACACGGCAAGAGGGGCGAGGAAGTTCTCTGAGGTCTCTTTATAAGAGCATTAATGTCTACCTCATGACCTAATCCCTCCACCCCCACCACTAAAGGCCCTTCCTGCTAATACTATCACATTGGAGACAAGGCTTCAACAGTATAAATTTTGGAAGGACACAACCATTCAGTATGCAGCATTTCCCAATGCAAAGTGACTAAAATGAAAGATTAACTCATTTTTTATTAGGAGTTAAATGGTTATTAAAACTGGGTGAGTTCTCCCATTTCACATAAAAGAAATGATCCAAACCCAAATACATGACCACTATCTACTCAAACATTAATTAAACTCAAGAACACTTTTGCAGACCGTTTCTACATTCTTTGAATCCTTCACAAAATTAGACACACAACATATATTTGTTACACATTTTAAGGAGCACAAGATGGAAATCAGGCCTCCGTCCTCAAGGAGTTGACATCTCTGTTAAGGACTAATACTTACATGAATACTTTAGGAATATTTACCTATAAGTAAATAATATTTAGTAATATTTCAGCTTTTAAATGAGTACAGATTAAAACAGATTACTGTCAGGGAAAACAATAACTAAGGATAGGATTACTCATGACAACTTAATAAAATCTCCTTTTCTTCCAGAGAGAAAACTGAGATTTTTAAGGAAATGAATGAGCAGACAGAGAAGGAGGATTATTTGCCACAGGGATAGAAAGGAGAGCAAAACAATGAAAGAAACCATATTAAAAGGTAAAATTAAAAATGTTAAACCTTTTGATAGTAGTTCACTGTAAAACATTCATATCTAAAGGGAAAAAAACAACCTCCTACCACCACACTTAAATAATATGAAAAGGAAAAAAAAAAAACCTACCAAAGGTACTTTCAAAATGTATTCTAATTGACTTTCTGGGGTATACATAGGTTTACTTGTTATACTGGTCAGAGTTTATAGAATCACAGAATTGTATAGGATGGACTTTAAATCCAGTGCTCTACTCTGTAGCCTGTGTTTGAATCTCTGCTATAAGAGTCCTGTCAAACAGTTATCTACCTATGAGTTTAGACCTGCACTGCCCAAAATGGTATGCACTAGCCACATATGGTTATTTAAATTAAGACTAAATAAAAGTAATAAAAAGCTCAGTAACTTAGTCACACCAGCCACATTTCAAGCACTCATTGGGTTAGTGGCTACCGTATGGGACAGCTCAGAATTACAGAATACTTCATCATGCACAAAGTTCTACTGGACAGTGTTGTGGCTATTCAATCCGTAGAGTTAAACAAGAGTCACGTAAGAAGGCCCCAGTTTCGTGGTTTAAACAAGTCATTTAAACCTCTTTAAATGCCAAATGTAAAATTTAACTAATACCTTATTCTATAAGGGGTTACAAAAAACAAGCAAGCAGATATATATCCATATATTCTGACAACTACAAAGTACTATAGGAAATATAAGATATTAAGACTATGAAAACATATTGAATTTATTTAGTCCCTCAAAGGGCTTACAGCCTGCTGGGGAGACAAATGAGACAAATAATTACAATATATCATGTGGAAAATATAACCAAAATATGAAAGTATAGTTGAACCTGGTAAATATTTCCATTATAACTATTAAACCAGGGGCACATGGATGGCTCAGTCAGTTAAGCATATGACTTCGGCTCACCTCATGATTTCACAGTTCATGAGTTCAAGCCCCATGTCTGTGCTGACAACTCAGAGCCTGGAGCCTGTTTCAGATTCTGTGTCTCCCTCTCTCTCTGCTTCTCTCTCTCTCTCAAAAATAAACATTAAAAATTAAAAAAAAAAAAACTATTAAACCAAAAGCCCAAACTTGTCAAATTAAGGTTTCTTTTTTATTTTATTTTGGCAAAATTTAAATAAAATTTTATGTTAAAAAGTTTAGTGAAATGAGTAAAGTTTCACGAAATATCTGCTTGTGATAATTACTGCACTCACTTCCATCAACAAACCAATTTTATCTCATGCTATTAGTTATAAACATTTTTTAAATATGTCAAGAAGAGTATCTTTTTATGAGTCTGAAGTACAGAAAAGTCATAAATTAGTTGAAAAGTATGTCATATACTTTTAAACAGCTACAAGGCCATTTTAAAAAACTGCCCCCTTCCTGAGAGGCAATTAGCACCATATATCAAAGGACCAAACAAAATGTCTTTTGTTCTGGCTAATGCCACTTCTAGATATACACGCCAAGAAAATCATCATAGATGAGCCCAAAGACCTGAATAAATATGATAATGGCCCATTATTACTTATAAAAATAAAACCTGGGAACAGTAGTTTAATACTTAAACAACAGGTAACCGGGGAAAATAAATTATGGTACAGTCACACAAATACTATAAAGCTATTAAAAACCATATTTTCAAATACTAATTAAAAATTAGTAACTTAATTCAGTTAATAAATACTATGTGGTACCACTCTAGACTCTGAGGACACAGCAATGGCCAAAACAAAGCATACAGACTCATCATAGGATAAAGTGTTTGATAAAATATTATGTGAAAAAAAAAAAGCAACAATCAAAACTAATCAGTCTAAAGCATGATGTCAGCCAAATGGCAGAGTGAGCAACTCCAATCTCCACCCCTCACCCCTCAACCCCCAGAACACTGAAAAACAAGCAGAAACTACCAGGACAAGTAAAGAAACATATGAAATGTTCATTATATAAAATATTTAGAACAGGCAAATCCATACAGACAGGAATTAGAGGTTACCAGTCCCAAGGGGAGAATGGAATGTTACTGCTTAATAGTTAACAGAGTTAATTATTAAGGGTGATGAAAAAGTTTTGGAAATAGATAGTGGTAATGGTTGCAATACAATGAAAATGTAATTAATGCCGCTGAGTTGTACACTTAAAAACTGCTAAGATGGTAAATTTTATGTTGTTTGTGTTTTACGACACTAATTCAAAAGAAGAGTAGTCACTACAATACTCCTCCCAAAAGAGTAATTGAAGGAACATTATGAACAACTCTAAGACTACAGGTCTGAAAACTTAACTGAAATGGACCAGTTCCTTGAAAGACACAATCTACCGAAGCTCAAACATGAAACACATAACTTGAATAGGCATATAATTAAAAAAGAATATGACTCAATAATTTATAAGTTCCCAAAACAAAGCACCAGGCCCAAATAGGTTCACTGGTGATTTCTACCAAACATTTATGGAAGAAATGATACCAATTCTCTACAATCTCTTCCAGAGAACAGGAGAGGAAATACTTCCTAACTCATTCTATAAAGAAAAATATTACAAACAATATATCTCATGAACATAGATATAAAAATCCTCACTATAATGCTATCAAATCAAACCCAACAATGTACAAAAAGAATTATATACCACAACCAAGTGGTATATATTCTAGATATGAATTTTTGAATCCTGGTTCAACATTCCAAAATCAGTTAATGTAACCCATCACATCAATAGGCAAAAGAAAAATCACAGAATGATAATATGTGCAGAAAAAAGCATTTGACAAAACCCAACCTCTATTCTTGATTTTAAAAAATTGTCAACTAGGAATAGAAGGAAACTTCTTCAACTTAAAAATAATATTTACAAAAGACCTACAGTTAACATTAAACTTGATGGTGAGAAACTCAAAGCTTCCCCACTAAGATCAGGAACAAGGCAAGGATATCATCCCTCACCACTGCTTTTCTTTTTCTTTTTCTTTTTTTTTTTTTAATTTATTTCTAGGAGAGAGAGAGAACGTGAACAGGGGAGGGTCAGAGAGAGAGGGGGAGACACAGACTCTGAAATAGGCTCCAGGCTCTGAGCTGGCAGTCAGCACAGAGCCCGACGCAGGGCTCGAACCCACAAACCGCGAGACCATGACCTAAGCGAAAGTCGGCCGCTTAACCGACGAAGCCACCCAGGCGCCCCAACTTTTCAACAATATGTTGAATCCTAATTAATGCAATAACACAAGAAAAGGAAATGAAACGTATACAGTTTGAGAAGGAAGAAGTAAAATGTCTTTGTTGACAGATGACATGGTCTATGCAGAAAATCCCACAGAATTGACCAAAAAAATCTGAACCTAATAAACAGTTAGTTGCAAAATACAATGTTGCAGCACACAAAATTAATATACAAAAATCTACTGCTTTCCTAATAACAGCTATGAACAAAATGACATTTTGGGAAAGGCATAACTATAAATACAGTTTCAAAACATTTTTAAGGGTACCTGAGTAGCTCAGTTGGTTAAGCATCTGACTTCAGCTCAGGTCATGATCTCACAGTTCATGGGTTTGAACCCCACATCAGGCTCTGTGTTGACAGTGCAGAGCCTAGAGCCTGCTTTGGATTCTGTATCTCTCTCTCTCTCGGCCCTTCCCCCACTCACAGTCTGTCCGTGTGTGTGTGTGTGTCTCTCTCTCAAAAATAAACATTAAAAAAATTTTTTTTTAATTTTTTAAATCACTGATTGCCAGTGGGGAAGCAAGCAAGGACTAGGCATAGTGCAGGGTAAGGACATTATCAGGGCAATGAAACTATTCTGTGTGATAGTGTAATGGCAGATACATGATATGACAGTAAAACACAGAGAATGAATCCTAATATAATGTAACCCTAATGTTCCATCTATTTTTAGTTAATAAAAATGTATCAGGGCACCTGGGTGACTCAGTCAGTTAAGCATCCAAATCTTTTCGTTCAGGTCCTCATCTTATGGTTTGTGGGACTAAGCCACACATTGGACTCTGTGCTGACATCACAGAGACTACTTAGGATCCTCTCTCTCTCTCTCTCTCTCTCTCAAAATAAATAAATTTTTTAAAGTGTATCTTTAAGGGGAGGTCCAACGTGGTTGAGAAGTAGGGTGATCTGTACCCCCTGCATCTCTCAAAGAAGGGCTGAAGCCAAAAGACTCTGAACACCAAGAGTCTGGGAGGAAAAGAAAGGAAGTCTGCCAGAGAGAAAATGGGAAAGCCAGACAGCCCCATAGGTGGGTGATTGAGGATTGAGAACTGGGGGGAGATAAAATGGGCCATGGAGGCAAGGAGGGGAGGGCTCCCCTTCTGCAGAGAGACAAAGGGAAGAGAAAGAGCGGCTGGGGAAGCCGAGGGCTGTATCAGGACAAGAGAAAAACCTCAGACCAGGATGGAGAGGGATCCCATCATCCCATCTCTAACTGCAGGGCTTTCGTCTGACTGGGGCCGGCTGCCTTGTTCACACACCTGGGGAGGAGGGGAGTCACCTCCAGGTTCCGTGGTAGGCCAGGTGCACAGGCTGCAGCAGGAGAAACCGGTCCCCTCCCCTGAAGTGCTGCAGCACAGCCGCGGGGCCACAGATTAACACAGTGGCATCATTAACCCGTATGGAGCGGGAATTTCAAACCTGGATTAACTCTAGGTCAATTCTTGTTATTTGGATATATTCTTCCTGTTCACCTTCTTACCTCTTCCCTCCCGTTGGCTGGTTACTGTGGTTATAGGTTTGCTTAAACCAATATTTAATCCATTCTCTGGATGCATGTTTTATACCTACTTTACTTTCTCTCCCTCTGGAATAATCTGGTCATATAGTTCCTCTGGGTAACTTTATCTTTGTTTCTTTTTCCTCCCCTCCTTCCTTATTCTCCTTTCTCTCTCTTGGATTAAGCCTGTTAGCCTTTCTGCCTGGTCCCGTTCATTTATTCTTTCTCCCCGCCCTTGTCATTTCTCTCTTTGTAATATGCTCTTGCATCAGCACCACCTCCACCGTGTTCTTTACTTGTAGCTGGTGTGTCTGGTTTTTGCTTTTAGACTTTTTTTTGTTTTTTTGTTTGTTTGTTTGTTTGCTTGCTTGTTTTCTTTGTGCATTTGTGTGTTTTTGTTTCCTGTTTGTCTGTTTTCCTTTCCAGGGTTACTTCAAGGAACAAAACAAAGCATACCTGGTGGAGGATCCAAAACATCACTACGAATAGGGAAATAAAATAACCAAAGTCACAACAACAGAGAGCAAGTAACACTCTCCAAAAAACACCTCCTGAATGGCCAGGCCCTGGACAGTGTAAGAGCCCCCTTTAATACAGCAGTACTTGCAAGTGCAGAGCACATAACAAGCTTTTAAAACTTACAAGGGACAGAAAACTAGCCAAAATGATAAAATGGAAGAAATTTCCTCAAAAGAAATTCGAGAAGTGACAACTAAATAATTGATCAAAACAGACAAAGCAACATAACTGAACAATACTGGTCATAAAATTAGAATACTAGTCATAAAATTAATTGCTGGGCTTGAAAAAGACATAGAAGACAGCAGAGACTCCATTGCTGCAGAGATCAAGGATCTTAAAAATAGTCAGGATGAACTAAAAAATGCTATAAATGAGGTGCAAAATAAAATGAAGGCAGCCACAGCACAGACTGAAGAGGAAGAGGGGAGAATAGGTGCATTAGAAGATAACATTAAGAAAAAGAGGAAGCTGAGAAAAAGAGAGAGAAAATGATCCAGGATGACAAAAGGAGAATGAGAGAATTAAGTGATGCAATCAAACAGAACAATATCCGTATTATAGGAATTCCAGAAGGAGAAAGAGAAAGGAGCTGAAGAGATACTTGAACAAATCATAGCTAAAAACTCCTCCAACCTGGGGAAGAAAACAGACATTGAAATCCAAGAGGCAGAGAGAACTCCCCTCAGACGTAACTTGAATCAATCTTCTGCACCACATGTCATAATGAAACTGGCAAAATACAAGGATTAAGAGAAAATTCTGAAAGCAGCTAGGGATAAATGGGCCTTAACATACAAAGGTAGACACATAAGGGTAGTAGCAGACCTATGTACTGAAACTTGGCAGACCAGAAAGGAATGGCAGGAAATCTTCAATGTGATCAACAGGAAAAATACACAGCCAAGAATCCTTTATCCAGCAAGGTGTTCATTCAGAATAGAAGGAGAGATAAAGGTTTTCCCAAACAAACAAAAACTGAAGAAATCCATCACCACTAAACCAACCCTACAAGAAATCCTAAGGGGGACTCCATGAGGGAAGTGTTGCAAGGAACACCAAGTACCGGAGACATCACTACAAGCATGAAACCTACAGAGAACACATTAACTCTAAACCATATTTTTCAATAATAACACTGAATAAAAATGGACTAAATGCTCCAATCAAAAGACATAGGGTATCAGAATAGATAAAAAAACAAGACCCATCTATTTATTGCCTACAAAAGACTCATTTTAGGCCTTCAGATTGACACCTTTAGACACCTTCATATTGAAAGTGAGGGGATGCAAAACCACCTATCATGCTACTAGAAATCAAAAGAAAGCTGGAGTAGGCATACTTAGACAAACTAGACGTTAAATTAAAGGCTGAAACAAGAGATAAAGAAGGGCTTAATATAATAATTACAGGGTCTATCCATCAGGAAGAGCTAACAATTATAAATATCTAAGCACTGAATTCAGAAGCACCCAAATATATAAAACAATTAATCACAAACATAAGCAATCTTAGGGGGACTGTAGTACTCCATTTACAGCAATGGATACATCATCTAGACAGAGAATCAGTAAAGAAACAATGGCCCTGAACGACACATTGGACCAGATGGACTTGATAGATACATTTAGAACTCTACATCCCAAACCAGAGGACTTCACTTTCTGCTTAAGTGCACATGGTACATTCTCCAAGAGAGATCATATACTGGGTCACAAAGCAGCCTCAATAAATATAAAAGAATTGAGATCATATCATGCACACTTTCAGATCACAATGCTATGAAACTTGAAATCCACTACAGTTAAAAGTCCAGAAAACCTCCAAAAGCATGAAGGTTAAAGAACACCCTGCTAAAGAATGAATGGGTCAAGCAGGCAATTAGAGAAGAAATTTTAAAATATATGGAAGCAAATGAAAATGAAAATACAACAATCCAAACCCTTTGAGATGCAGCAAAGGCAGTCCTAAGAGGAAAATACATTGTAACCCAGCCTATCTCAAGAAACAAGAAAAATCCCCAATACAAAATCTAACAGCACATCTAAAGGAACTAGAAGCAGAACAACAAATATACCCGAAACTCAGCAAAAGGAGAGAACTAATTAAGATNCTCTCCTAGAAATAAATAAAAATATTTAAAAAAAAAAAATGAAAAGAGAAAGGACCCAAATAAATAATATCATGACTCAAAATGGATTTATTGCAACCAATCCTTCAGGTGTACAAGCAATTATCAGGGAATACTATGAAAAATTAAATACCAACAAACTGGACAACCTGGAAGAAATGGACAAACTCCTAAACACCCACACACTACCAAAACTCAAATGAGAAGAAATAGAAAATATGAACAGACCCATAACTAGTGAAGAAATTGAATTAGTTTTCAAAAATCTCCCAACTAAGAGTCCTGGACCAGATGGCTTCCCTGGGGAATTCTACCAGACATTTAAAGCAGAGTTAATACCTACTCTTCTCAGATAGCTTCCAGAAGAAGCCAGCATCACTTTGATTCCCAAACCAGACAGAGACCCAGCAAAAAAAGGAGAACTACAGGACAATATCCCTGGTGAATATGGATGCAAAAATTCTCAACAAGGTACCAGCAAACTGAATTTAACAGCATATAAAAAGAATTATTCACCATGATTAAGTGGGATTCATTCCTGGGTTGCAAGGCTGGTTCAACATTCCCAAATCAATCAATGTGATATTCACATTAACAAAAGTAAAGAAAAGAGGGGCACCTGGGTGGCTCAGTTGGTTAAGCATCTGACTTCATCTCAGGTCATAAAATCGTGGTTTGTGGGTGCAAGCCGCACATCAGCCTCTGTGCTGACAGCTTGGAGCCTGGAGCCTGCTTCAAATTCTGTGTACTCCTTGCTCTCTTCTCCTCCCCCGCTCTCTCTTTCTCTCTCACTCACACTCTCTCTCTCTCGCACACGCTCAAAAATAAACATTAAAAAAATTCTTTTAAACAAAAGAAAAGAACCATATGATCCTGTAAATAGATGCAGAAAAAGCATTTGACAAAATACAGCATCCTTTCTTAATAAAAACCTTCGAGAGAGTCGGGACAGAAGGAATGTACTTAAACATCATAAAAGCCATTTATGAAAAGTCCACAGCTAATATAACCCTCAATGACGAAAAACTGAGAGCTTTCTCCCTGAGATCAGGAACATGACAGGGAGGTCTACTCTCACCACTGTTATTTAAACACTATGTTGTTTAACATAGTGCTGGAAGTCCTAGGTCAGCAATCCAACAACAAAAGGAAATAAAAGGCATCAAAATTGGCAAAGATGAAGTCAAACTTTCCCTTTTTGCAGACATAATACTCTGCATGGAAAACCCGACAGACTCCACCAAAAGACTGCTAGAACTGATCCACGAATTCAGCAAAGTCAAAGTCACAGGATACAAAATCAACGTACAGAAATCAGTTGCATTTTTATACACCAATAATGAAGCAACAGAAAAGGAAATCAAGAACCTGATCCCATTCATAATTGCACCAAGAGCCATAAAATACCTAGGAATAAACCTAACCAAAGATGTAAAAGATCTGTATGCTGAAAACTATAAAAAACTTATGAAGGAAATTGAAGAAGACACAAAGAAATGGAAAAACATTCCATGCTCATTGATTGGAAGAATAAATATTGTTAAAATGTCAATACTACCCAAACCAATCTATACATTCAGTGCAATCCCAATCAAAATTGCACCAACATTCTTCTCAAAGCTAGAGCAAACGATCCTAAAATTTGTATGGGACCACAAAGGACCCTGAATAGCCAAAGCAATATTGAAGAAGAAAACCAAAATGGGAGGCATCACAATCCCAGGCTTTAGCCTCTACTACAAAGTGGTAATCATATCAAGACAGTATGGTATTGGCACAAGAACAGACACATAGACCAGTGGAATAGAGAACCTAGAACTGGACCCACAAATGTACAGCCAAGTCATCTTTGACAAAGCAGGAAAGAGTGTCCAGTGGAAAAAAAGACAGCCTCTTTTAACAGATGGTGCTGGAAGAACTGGACAGCAACATGCAGGAGAATGAAATTAGACAACTTTCTTGGACCATACACAAATATAAACTCAAAATGGATGAAGAACCTGAATGTGAGACCAGAAACCTTCAAAACCCTAGAGGAGAAAGCAGGAAACAACCTCCTTGACCTCAACCACAGCAATTTCTTACTCGACACATCTCCAAAGGCAAGGGAATCAAGAGCAAAAATGAACTATTGGGACCTCATCAAGATAAAAAGCTTCTGCACTGCAAAGGAAACAAGCAACAAAACTAAAAGGCAACAGATTGAATGGGAAAAGATAATTACAAATGACACATCGGGTAAAGGGCTAATATCCAAAATCTGTAAGGAACTTACCAAACTCCACACCCGAAAAAAAATAATCCAGTAAAAACATGGGCAGAAGACATGAATAGACACTTCTCAAAAGAAGACATCCAGATGGCCAACAGACATGAAACGATCAGCGTCCCTCATCATCAGGGAAATACAAATAAAAACCACACTGAGATACCACCTCACACCAGTCAGAGTAGCTAAAATGAACAAATCAGGAGACTATAGATGCTGACGACGATGTGGAGCAATTGGCACCCTCTTATACTGTTGGTGGGAATGCAAACTGGTGCAGCTGCTTTGGAAAACAGTGTGGAGGCTCCTCAAAAAATTAACAATAGAACTCCCCTATGACCCAGCAATAGCACTGCTAGGAATTTACCCAGGGGATACAGGGGTGCCGATGCATAGGGGCACACGTACCCCAATGTTCACAGCAGTACTTTCAACAATAGCCAAATCATGGAAAAAGCCTAAGTGTCCATCAACTGACAAATGGATCAAGAAGATGTGGTTTACAATGGAATATTACTTGGCAATGAGAAAGAATGAAATCTGTCCATTTGCAACAACATGGATGGAACTGGAGGGTATTATGCTAAGTGAAATAAGTCAGGCAGAGAAAGACGCCATATGTTTTCACTCATATGTGGATCTTGAAAAACTTAACAGAAGACCATGGGGGAGGGGAAGGAGAAAAAACTTAAGAGCGAGGGAGGCAAACCATAAGAGACTCTTAAATACTGAGAACAAACTGAGGTTGATGGGGGAGGAGAGGTGAAACTGGGTGATGGGCATTGAAGAGGGTACTTGTTAGGATGAGCACTAGATAAACCAATGTGACAATAAATTATATTTTAAAAATGTATCTTTATTGGTTAATCAATTATAAAAATGCACCACAGTGATGCAAAGTGTTAAAAAAAAATGGGATAGTATACTGGGGAGAAGAGGTAAATGGGAAATCTCCGCACTTTTCAATCAATTTTTCCTGTAAACTTAATGCTGCTATAGAAAATAAAACCTATTAAAGGCGCCTGGGTGGCTCAGTTAGTTTGGTGTCTGGCTTCAACTCAGGTCATGATCTCACGGTTCTGTGAGTTCAAGCCCCACATCGGGCTCTGTACTGATGGCTCAGAGCCTGGAGACTCTTCAAATTCTGTGTCTCCCTCTCTCTCTGCCCTTACCCTCTTACGCTCTTTCTCACTCTCAAAAATAAACATTAAAAAAAATTTTTTTCAAGAAAACCTATTCAGTTATTGTGATGTTTAATTTTATGTGTCAATTTGACTAAGCCAGGGTATATCCAGATATTTGATCAAACATTATTTTGGGCAGGTCATTGAGGGTGTTTCTGGATAAATTAACATTTGAATGAGTAGGCTGAATAAAAGGCCTTTGTCCTCCTAATGTGGGTGCGCCTCACTCATCAGTTGAAGGCCTAAAGAAAATTAAAAAGCTGAGTAACAGAGAACTGCTTCTGACAGGACTGTTTTGACCTGAAACGTCACTCTTTTCCTGCCTTCGGATTCAAACTGAAGCATCAGCTCTTCTTCGGTCTCAAGCCTGCCAATTTTATGACTGAAACTATACTATCAGCTTTCCTGGTTTTCAAGCCTTTGGACTCAGATTAGAACTACAGCATTGGCTCTCCTGGGTCTCTAGCCTTGCTAAATGCAGATCTTGGAGACTTGTGGTCTTTCACAATCGTGTGAGCCAATTCTATATAATAAATCTATATTTCCATACACACAGAAACACACATCCATCCTATTGATTCCTTTTCTCTGAAGAACCCTAATATAATTACACATGTATATCAACTAAACATATACTTTCCACTAAGGCTGAATTTAGAAACTAATCACTGCAGGTGACCTTTCTATATTTAGATACTAGGACAAAGTAGTTCTGCACTCTACTTCTTGGTGCCAGGCTCTATTCTAGGAGCTGAGGATACAGTGGTGAATAAGACCGAAAGGCTGGGTAAGACAGAAACCCTGTTCCCAGAGCTTACATTTTGGCAGAGAGAGATAAGATGTCAAATATACACATACACACAGTTTCAGACTAAGTACCATTAAAAGGAGGAGGAGGAGGAGGAGACTATAATAAGGAATGACCTGGTGAAAGAGGTTCCTTTAGGCTGGGTGGTAGGACGGGCCCATCTGAGAAGGTGCTACTGAGCTGGCACCTGTAAGACAGGAAGGAGCCCATTGTGTGATGGTCTCGGGGCAGTACTCTCCAGGCTGATGGGACAATACTGCAAAGGTTCTAAGGCAGAATCAAATTTATAGTTTAAGGAATAAAAAGACAGTGAATACACCAGATCTAAGTCTAAACCTCAGAAAGGTCTGCAAGTGTCCATCTGATTTTCTGTGCCCTTACCACTGTCTTAAGAACACACCTAGGCTGGCCCCCTGGCCCCAGGAGAAGGAAAGAGTGGAGCAGAGCCAACCAAGTCCAACCCAGAGGAGACAGCTCCCATTTGTCCTGTACAACAAGGAAATGTGCTTTTAAGCCAGTGGATCACCAAATTTTTTCTATAAATGGCCAAATAATAATCATCTGAATGGTCCCTATTTTCTGCAGGATGATTCCAAATTCTTTCACATTACTCAACAGGCAAGTCCTAAACTGGATACTACCTGCCTCTCCAGCTTCAACCCCCAGTGTGCTGCAGCCCTTCAGAACTACTTTTGTTCCTGCAAGATGATAACGCCCCTCAAACCCATGCCTTTACACTGAGGGCATCCTTTGCTTTTGAAAATGGGGGTTGAGGGGAGTTCCCCTTTCTTCCCTCAGCGATCTCCTTCAACACCAATTTCAGATGTCACTCTTATGTCTGAGAAACACCCAATCCTATTTCTTCAACTTAATTTGTCACAACGCATTTTGTCTATTTGCCCATCTCCTTGTTTAGAGCAAGTTCCTCAAGAGCACAAAGAAACTGAACCATCTTTGTGTCTCTAGTAAGCAGAAGAGTACCTGGCCCAGAGCAAACACTTTCATAAATCTTTGTCAAATAATCAGCTTCTGGTTTTATCCAATTTGGAATTAATCAGAGACAGAAATAAAGTTAATGGAATGAAGTAATGAAGGGGGTGGGAGGTATATCCAGTGGGAAAAATAAACTAAAACCTAAAAGAAGAAACAATTTTAGGAAGCAATTGTAAAGTGGCAATATCCCTGCACAAGTGTGACTTAGTCTCTAACATTTTTCAAAGATCACTTTTTCTCCCTGCTTAATTTAGTGTGAAGTATGAATCACACACAGGCTGACTAATCACCTGCTAAAGATACTGAATGTGGATCACAAGACTGGAACAATCAATCTAAGGACAGTAAGAGATATTAAACGATACACATAACTTATCACAGCTACATTTGTTTGTTACATTTTAGGAGGAACCGAGTAACATACAGGATCCTAAAGCACAGCTGTATTAAATTAATGCACTTGTTCCCTCTGCTTTCATATGAACCATAATAAAGAAACTGTGAACCTTCCTGCTCTGTCTCTAAGGAAAGATTAACACACTCTTCAATGTGACCTTGGACACCAGACCAGAAGGTAGGTCTTCCACTGCTCTCTTCACTGAGCCTTGTGGCCAAGGGAAGAACAATCCTGGCATGGGACATGTGGCATTTACTTAGCATTTACTGAACACCTGCCCTAGGCCCTACGCAAGGTGACTGACATACATTAGACCTCTCATTTAAACCATCTTTCCTAAGGCTCAATCACAATCAATGAGTAAAAATATTTTATAAGTATTCATTCAACAAAGCACCTATTCATTCTCTTAGCCTCTATAGACAGCATCTGGGAGCGATGAACTCATCTTACCTTGCTCACTTTTGAATTCCAATATGTCAGCGGAGTGTCTGGCACATAATGGAATATAAAGACCGGACAATTTTGCCTCCTAAATCTCTCAAATCTGCCCACTTTTCTTAACATATCCTTCTACCAGCCTAGTCCAAGGCTCCTAAGTGCTCTGCAGCCATTCTTGCTCTCCCTCTAATCCAGGTTTTTCCACTTCGGCAGTGTTGACATTTGAGATGTGAAAACACGTTGTTTGGGGGCTATCCTGTGCACTGCAGGAAGTTCAGAAGCATCCCTGGCCTCCACCCACTACCTGCCAGTACATAATAACCTTGAATGGCATTTGACTGTTCTCAGGATAAACACCCAAATCCTGAACACCTAATCTTCCCAAGTGCTGGGAACCAGGTACCACCAACTGCACCAGTGTCCCCCAGACCCTTTCTCTTGCTCTGTACCCTCCACCTTCCCAAACGTACCCCAACTTCAACTTCTTCACATTGTTCCCAGGGCTTGAGCACTACTGATATTTGGGATTGGATAATCTTACAGTGGGGTTGTCCTGTGCACTGTAGGATGTTTAACAGAATCTCTGGCCTCCACCCGCTAAATGCCAATAGCATCCACCCCACCCCACACCCCATCTGTGACAACCTAAAATGTCTCCACACATTGCCAAATGCCTCTGGGGATAAAACTGCCCCTGGTTGAGAACCCATGGCCTAGAACAGACTCTGTCCTCTGCCTCAGCAATTCTGACGCTTCAAAGTTGAGCTCAAAGTGCATCAAGAAAGCCTCTCCTGACTCAGGAACCAGACTAGATACTGCTGGTCTCTCACACAACACCCTCTCCTGCCTGTAGCCTTTCTCACAACTGTCATTAGGAAGCATTTAATGTCTGACTGTACAACCAGAATAAAAACTGGTCCTCTGCAGGAATGTCAGCTCTCTTCACTGCTCTATGCCCAGGGGCCTGGCACTGTGCTCAAACAAAAAATTTACTGACTGAATGAATCAATGATTCTGGTGTTTTGCTGGGGCGCAGGAATTGCAAGACAAGAAAGGCGATGTCTTTGTGCTCAGGATGCTGCGTACAGAAAAGGCAAATAGGTCTCATCTCCAGGGTGAACTCAATTAACTGCACTGAGAAAATGTAAGTTTCCTCTGAGGCACCAAAAGATCAGACACCTCGTTCCAAAGTGAAGAGTTGAAACAAGAGGTAGTTTCTGGAGGAGATGGTTGAAAACTAATCCAAATCATGGTAGAAGGGTCCAGGTTAGGGAGCTGCCAGCATTCTGCAAATCCACGCTACCTCATCTAAAGGGGACAGGTGGAAATCTTTCCATTCACCTCAAGCCAGAAAAAGGGCTTGGTGGGACCCCCAAGACAGCCCATTACAGATCCGTGCGACTGAGGGGATGCCACATCCACCTCATGCCTGAGAAACAGAAGGGCTGGCCTGCTACCTGCTCTGAGGGCAAGGGAGAGGTCGCTGCCGTGCTGGAACCAGCCCACCCTCCCTCACCACAGGTTGACAGGGTTCAGGATACGCTACCCCAGAATATGGCACCTTGGCTTATTGAGTATTTCAAGCTGAAGGGATTTGAGAACCAGCAGGAGCAGGAGGGATTCTCTGACCTTCCTCTGAAGCAGGTCATCAGACCCTCCATGAGAGGCACCCTCCCTACACCTATACCTGGAGGAAAGGAGCATCCTTCTCTTCAAAGAGCAACTGATGCCAAAAGGAATCTGAACGAACGAACAGGCCTCATGTTTCCCCAGCCTTCTACACTAAGCTCCTACTCATTTCTGTCCTATCATGTTTTCCCAGACCCTCGGCTCTTCATCAAACCTGCAATAAAAATACTCAGCTTTAACTGCTTCTTTGGGTCTTTATTTCCTTATGAAAGCTCCCACAACATGTAATACTTGTATTAAACAAATCTGTATGCTTTTCTCTTCTCAACCTGTCTTTGGTTACAGGGGCCCTAGCCAAGAGCTTTAGAAGAGCAGAGGAGAAAGATAAATTCCTCCCCTACAAAGCAATGCATGTGGGTCTCCAGGCAGCAGATGTGTGCCGCACACAAGAGAATACCTGCAGCGGGTCAACTTAGATCAGGCCCAGGGCACCCCAAAAGAAAAGCACAGAGACTGAGATGAGAGGCTCACGATGGCATCAGACTCCTAGGAATCAAGGAAAGCATAAGCAACCAGCCTAAGTGAAGGGGTATTTACTCATCAGAGTTAAAGCCAGTCATGGCTCTTGGGGTGCAGTCTCTGAAGGAGTGCTTTGAATGCCCTCAAGAACGAGGCAAGCTTTGACACCTGGGAATTCCAGAGCTCTGGCACCTGTTTTGGAAGGACTTTCCTGGCCTCCCTTCCTTTCCTTCTTCCAGGTGCTCCAACCTCCTAGGGTGCTGGCCCTTGGGAGAGGCCAGAAACAGGCTATGGAGAAAGAGAAGCACCAGATGAGGAAAGAGAAAAGCAGCCCACTGTGCCTAACCTTCCTTCTTCAATTGCAGGCTTTCTGCCTAGAGCTGTCTGTCAAAGAGAGACAGAGCTGCCGGAGCTGGGGAGGTAAGAGGCTTTGAATTCAACAGGCTCAAAGTTGCTGAAATGACATTATATTTTATAATCTGAAGTGACCACAAGACTTTTGATTACCTAGGAGTGACAAGAGAAAGCTTAGGCCCACCTGAGTTTTTGCCCAGAAGCAGAGGCAGAACCAACCCTACAAATTAATATAAAGGGCCGGTGGGAGATGAAAATAAAGACACTTGCCACACATCAGTTGTGCTCATTCAACATGACAATGCTACACACCCCACCAGTTAGTTGTGCTTAGTGAACACGACACTTAACAGCCATGACCTACCTGGCACCACTTACCTATCCCTTCCTAGTGGAACTCCACGCCCACATGACACAGATGCTCAGGAGTGGATCAGCCTGGTCAAAAAGCAACCTCCTCTCCTCTCCTCTCAAGGAGTGTATTTAGTAATGGCTGTAGGACCCGGCTGGGGCTGACTCTAGGAAAGGTTTGCTGAGGTCTTGGGTCAAGTTTTTCCTCCACTCCCTGGGAGAGCTCTCAGAAGCTAGAGAAATCCCACACTGTTAAAGAATTATTCTGAAGCCCTGAGTGCAGTGAAGAAAAAGTGCCATGATGAATGAGCACTGCCTGTCAAGGGGAGGCAGAGTGGCAAGGTGTAACTGGAGGCAGGTAGGAAGAAGTGTGGAATCAAAGCCACTGGGGATGGGGGTCTGAAACATGACATCCCCAGTAAGGGGGATGGCCAAGGAGCGAAGACTGGGGAATCTCAACATTTAAGACTGGGAAGGAACACCGGGTGGGCAAGAACAGGGAGGCTGGTCTCTGTGAAAAAAGGGTGAATGAGCATTTCCAAACGCATGGAGCACCTGAGGCTGCAAAAAGGGTTAGGTTTTTTATCCCCACAAAATGCTAAATTTCATTACCAACATTAATAATATTCAGACCTCAATGCTAAAAATGTAACTATTAAATGACCATATTAAAGATACTTTGCGAATGGTTACTGAAAGATTTATGAGGACACTGAGCTGCCTATTAATACACTCAACTACAAATACAAGTTTCACAGAGTAATTAACAAGATATCAAAATAATTGGGGCGCCTGGCTGGCTTGGTCAGAAGAGCTGTGACTCTCAATCTCCTAGCTGTGAGTTCGAGCCCCACGTTGAGTTAGAGATGACTTTTTAAAAAAAAAATGAAACCTTTAAAAAAAAACGTAAACAATTTTTACATCTTTTAGAAGAAGGTAAATGGCTAAGAGCTATCATAGTCACAAGGTCAACATTAAGGCCCAGGAAAGGAAATGGGTTTTGGCTTGAGGCAGTGTCCTGGCCATCTGCTGCTCTGGCCCTTCTCTTGATAACAGCCTCATGACTTCCCTCTGGGAAAGCCCCTCAGTTCATGTGGTTCATTTAAGACTGACAGTGCCACCCACAACCCTCACTCGCTCTGGGGGTGATTCAGGTGGTTAACAAGGGCACAGCAAGGGCACTCATTCTGTGGCTGGGCAGGCCACCCTGGGTCTGGCTGGCACTAATGAGAATGAAACCGTCTTCTTGCTAGGGTTACTAAACTGGCAGACTAGAAGCTAGAGTTGGGGGCAGCAACCTCCTCCTACATGGGCAGCACTTGCCTGAGAACTAAACCAACAGAGCTGGAGAACAGGGGACAAAAAAGAGATTCCTGATGACAGCATTTGAGCACCTCTATCCAATCCACCCTCTCTGTGAGGGGGGCTGGGCACAGAGAGAGGGAGACAGAGAATCCCAAGAAGCCTGCACACTGTCAGCACAAAGCCCGACATGGGGCACAAACTGTGAGATGGTGATGTGAGCTGAAACCAAGAACCAGATGCTTAACCGACTGAGCCAGCAAGGGCCCCCCACCCCCGAAACTACTTTTTTCTTTTTTTAATGTCTATTCTTGAGAGGGAGAGAGAGCATGCACACATAAGTGAGGGAAGGGCAGAGTAAGAGAGGGACACAGAATCCGAAGCAGGCTCCCGGCTCTGAGCTGTCAGCACAGAGCTCAATGCAGGGCTCGAACTCACAAGCTGTGACATCATGACCTGAGTCAAAGTCGGATGCTTAACGGCCTGAGCCACCCGGGCACCCTCACCTTTTTTCTTAAGGCAGGTCTGAGTCGGATTCTGTCACCTGCAACAAAGTGCTGCTAACAAACACCAGCAGCAATATTAAACCACTAAAGTTCAAAAGGAAAAAGTTCTGCTTCCTTGTAAAACTCTCACCTTCCTCTAGGATGTTTCAACCCATAATTTTCTTTCTCTCATCTGATTTTCTAAGCAAGTCCTGTGTACCTACTCAGGCATTCAATTACTAACTTCCTTGTATTGTTACTCTTACATATAGCATAGCCTCACCTCAACTAGACAAAGATGGTCAAAGATGAGCTTTAATTCTCTGTCTCTCTTCTAGTACCTTTCACTATACAAAGTACAATCAGGCCAATTGTGTCTGAGAAATCACAGGTAGCTAGACATGGTCTATGTGAGGGTAGAACTCTTTGTTGGAAATAAATGAGTTTCAAGGGGCGTTTGTTAAGCTCAATAAATTCATTCATCCATCTAGCATCAAGTATTTAGTCGGCACCAACTGGGTACCAAGCACTTCCTAGGTACAAAGAATATGAGGGACTAGGAAAAGGTCCCTGCTTTGACAGCAGGACTGTGTATCTTTCCGAAACCCCACAAAAGAAAGAGATGATTTAAAAAGGCTCTAAAGAGGCTCTATGCAGCCAAGGCATTTTCTCTGTAGTGCAAACGACGTCACATTATGGTTCCTGCTTTCTCATGGGAAGCTCTCTATAAATGTATATTCACACAACATTAAAGATAAAATGGGGGTCTTAGAAATCTTGATGTTTTAAAACATTATTTTTAACAATGAAAGCTTTCCCCACCCCCAAAACAAATCTGCACAAGGTAACAGGCAAGAGTGGCTGCCCCCAACCCAGGAGGCACCCAGGAGTAATAACAAAGGAGTGGAACCACTGAGGTCACAGTTTACGGTGGAGCTAGAATCAGGCCAGAGGCTGACTCCCAGTTCTCAGGCCAGGTCCCTTTGACCCCACCTATTTGTTGCCTTTGGCAACAAAAGAACAAACTCAAAATATATGTTTATTTTTTTNAAGTCGGACGCTTAACCGACTAAGCCACCCAGGCGCCCCATCAAAATATATGTTTAATGAGTGAACTAATCAAATACAAACATGGTAACTAATTTCTTTCTTGAAATGGAGCCAGGATGAGAAACTGGTCACGGCAGCTGAGCATGACTTTGGCTGGACCCAATTTGAACCATCTTTGCTGAACAATAACATCTCACTAATGCAAAATGGCAGAAGGCAGGCAAGTCAAAGGGAACAGCCAAGCCAGGGGAAAATTACTACCCACTATGGGTAGATTCTATCTGAATCTGCTTCCTCATGAAAAGTTAATCTTGGGGTATTTACATGTTTCCATAAGGAAACAAGGAAGTAGTACATTTCATACACACACAAACCACACACACATGCAGATATAACATACACATCCAACAGTGATTTACAAACCTCTATTTGCAATCCTGAAATCCAAAGAGTTCTCAAAAACTGAAGACCTTTTTGTACCTTACTTGGCAATAAAATCTAACCTGACCTGAACTCATTTGGTGGCCAAACTTGGCCTAAACTGACCTGAAGCTATTTATAATCTATTTTCCTGAGTGAGAATACTCCTATGTTTCACTGTAAAAGATACTAATGCTTAATTACAAGGTCAATTCAGCAGAATTTTCAGATATGGGATTGTGGATTTATATATAAATGGTTCAACTAAATGATGATGGCCCTGAAATAATAAATTTTTATATTAAATATATAATTATATATATATAAGTTTTATATTAAAAATAATAAAATTAAAATAAAAATAATAAAAGCACATGTTTTTGAAGTCTACACAGTAGCAACCAACAGAGGACAAATACTTAAAATCAGAAGTTTCTGAGCTAACAATGATCTTCAGAGCATAGTAATCTAGTATCCTCATTAATAGGTGAGGAAACTGAGGCTCCCAGAGGTCACATGATTTGTCCAATCAGCTGGTTTACACTAGACAAGCTCCAATCTGCTACCCTCACCCCATGGCAGTGTACTGCCGTGGCTATTAGTCCCCATCCTGAGGGCTCTCCCTACGCACTTGGATCAGAGTTCCCAAGAGTTCTCTAGAAAGCACCTGGTTCAACTTAAAGGGAAAAAATTTTTTAATACTATTAGGTGTTAATACTTCCCTCCTTCAATTACATTTTTCTTCCTCAAAATTTGGATGAGTGCACAAATGGCTTGCCAAAAGGTAGCAGCCAACACCACTTCTACCAAGAGGTGGGCGAAAGCTATGAATGAACTCACAATCAACAAGGACCATCTTAGTTCTTTTATCCACTGCAATTATCGAAGTTATTAACAAGTTGCTAACATTAAATGTATAATGGTAGTATTCTATTTCAAGGGTTTATTTCAAAATAAGGACTAACAGCATAAAATAGATGATGAGAATAATAACAGTAACAATACTACCATTTTTTAAAATATTTCTTATTTTTGAGGGGACGCGGGGGAGATACAGAATCCAAGGCAGGGTCCAAGCTCTGAGCTGTCAGCACAGAGCCCAAAGCGGGGCTGGAACTCAGGAACCACGAGATCATGGCCTGAGCCTAAGTCGGGACGCTTAACCAACTGAGGCAACCAGGTGGCCCAATACTTACTATCATTTAAAGAAACTCTGCAATTGCCAGGAACCTCAAGCAGTACCTTACATAAGAAGTCTTATTTAATCCTATCAACCTTGCAAGGAAGGTATTCTTATCTCAATTTCAAAGATAAGGAAGCTGAGGTTCAAATAGGTTAAGTATCTTTTCCAAGATCATACAAAAGGACAGCTCAGACTGTGTGAGAGACCAGGAAGAGTAGTACAGCTCTAGAACCATGTAGTGCCTCAGTTTAAAGCCTAGCTCTGCTACAAACTAGCTAGATTAATCTGTGCAAGTGCTTCAGTCTCATCACCTATAAAATGGGCATCATAGTAGTACCCATCTCTCAGGGGTAAAGTCATGAGGATTAAATGAGTTAACATATGTAAAGCAATTAAGAGAGCACCGAGTATCCAGTAAGCCCCATCTACTAGCTATCATCATGATCGTTAATACAGGCACTAGCATTCAAACCCCAACCTACCCAGACCCATGGCTTCCTTTTCCACTGTGCTGCAAAAATTGTATTACAGCAGTATCTGGCAGGCTCAGAAGGTAGACCATACAACTCTTAATCTCAGGGTTGTGACTTCGAGCCTCACAATGGGTGTAGAGATTACTTAAAAACAAAATTTTTAAAAGAAACAAACAAACTATATTTACAGGCAATATATTAGTGGCATTGAACCAGCCGTCTCCACCTCTCATGCTATTCTTCACCTATTATTTCTTTTGTCTGTTCCAAACTTTAAGATTTGGGGCCATTTCAAAGCGGGCAAGTGTCTTTCTTTGGGTAAATAAAAAACCACGTGTGGAATATATAATATGAAAAATTTTAACAACTGATACCTTTAAGTCACCTTCACAATGCAGGGGTGTTAGTAAACAGCTAACTTAAAATTACTCAGGGCCAAAAGAAATCTATCAAGACACTTAACTAGGCATAGATATATTCACTGTATTAAGTTGCAACACATGAAACAAAGATAAAACACCAAGTGGTAATAATATTAGGTATATATCCCACACTTACAAGTCTGGGGCACTTTCTCACCCTTACTCGTTAAGACTTATTTTAAATTAACTTACTTTAACTTACTATGGAAAGTTCTCTAGAACAAGAAGTACTAAAAGTGTACACTTGAAATCATGCCACATAATTAATTCATTCACTCATTACACAAATATTTAGACTGCATATTCTGGCAGTACCCGGCACAGGCACCGTCCGTCAGGATTACAGTATTTCAACAAACAGAACCTTCTCTTACGAAGTTTACAATCCAGCATGGGTACAGACCTTAAACAAGTATCTACTGTGGCATTTCTAAAATCTATTCTCTTAATTTTAAAATATTCTGCAACCTCCTACCAATAAAAGGAGGGGGCAGGGAATAAATATTAAAACAAGGAAAGAGATTTCTAACAATTTGAAAATACAACTTTTCTCTGACTTGATATACTTATTTGTAAACATGTTCCCTAAAATCACATGCATGTACTCTTCCAGTTCTGACCTACTCAGTCTCTGTACACTTGTTCATAATAAAGAATACCATATTAGGGGCTCCTGGGTGGCTTAGTCGGTTAAGCGTCCCACTTTCGCTTAGGTCATGATCTCGCGGTTCATGGGTTCGAGCCCGGAGTCGGGCTCTGTGCTGACAGCCAGCTCAGAGCCTGGAGCCTGTTTCAGTCTGTGACTCCCTCTCTCTCTGACACCCCCCCCCACCCCCGCTCACACTGTCTCTCTCTCTCTCTCCTAGAAATAAAAAAAAAAAAGAAACAAAAACATTAAAAAAAAAAAAGAATACCATATTAGACTGTCAGTAATATAACTATCCAACCTAAACCAAAGGGTTGTTTCATTCAAGAAAATATTTCATCTACTATCCAGAGAGGCACAAAATCTATTGAACTGGGTGTTTCTACCTCCCAAACCTGTTGTGTGGACCCTCTAAAGAATTTACAGTCTAACTGAACTACTTTATTAGTAGTTCTGCGCATTAACTAAGAGCAGATCAAGAAAGTGGGGGGCGGGGGGAATTGTGTGATTCTGATTCAGAGTCTAAATTATTAGCATATCCCATGACCCAAGGGCTTGTGCGGCTCCCAAGAAATTGGGTGCTGGAGTCCCAGACAGGGCTTCCTGGTCAGGTGAAGGGACCCTTGCCTCAGCTGATCTGGGGAAATGTCTGAATCTGCCAAGAGATGTCTCACATCTGTGTGTGCACAGGGCCTCTTACAGGCTAACTGGTGGTGCCCCCAACAACAGAGCAGAAGTGCAAAAAAAAAATTTCCTTTCACAAGTAAGTCTTTAAATTGGGGGCCACTACCCTGTCCTCACTGTAAGTTCACGTGCAAAGAAACACAACACCCCTCGGAGAAAGTTCTGAAACCCGGAAAGAAACGAGGTTAAGAAGACAAAGTGCCTTTGTCAAAACCGAAAAGATCAGAAGGGTGACAGCGGGGGAGAAAAACTGTAGAAGAAACAGGGGATGAGAAATTTGGAGAATTTAGGAATAGGAAAAGACACCGAGTCTGGGTCCCGGGAGGGGGCTTCGGGGGAACACAAGGCCCGAGGGGGGGAAATCAAATGACTTGGGGACCCCGAAGCAAGCACCTGGAGGGCACAGGAATCGGTAGAAGGAACGCCTAGCCCCCAAACTGTCAGGACGACGAGAGCTGGGGCACGGACGCTGAAGCCGGAGCCCGGGGAGCTGAGTTCTAGATGCCTCCGGGAGAGAAGGCAGGCTATGGGACGGGTCCCGGGGCTGCAGGGAGGATGGCGAGGCAAGAAGCAAGCGCGCCTGGGCTCGGGGCGCCGCGGGGTCGTGTCGGACCAAAGCGCCCGGGCCGGGGCTCCCGCGCCGCTACTCACCTCTCCGAATTGGAAGGCGGAGACGATGGTGACAACGACGCCCACNGCGGAGAGCAGGAGGGGGCCCTTCCCGTCCGCGCGTGCGCAGCGGGCTCCCAGCAGGCTGAGCTGGGCACACAACCGAGAGAAGAGCAGCCCCTGCGAGATCGGTGTGCCACGGACGGCGTTACGAGTACTTGTGTACACAAACCCCTTTCTGCTTTTACAGTAATTGGGAAACTATGGTAAATAATTTTTACAGCGCTATGAGGAGATGCTGTATGGAGCTCCTATCCTCTCTGTCTCCTTAACCATATTGTTTGAAAGAGGAGACCTTTAGGCTAAATGTGCCCAAACCCAAATTCAATTCATTCATGTATTCATTGAATGTGTAGTGAGTGTCCCGAGCCTTGCAAGTGCCTGGCGTCGGATATTCAAAAAAATGAAATATACCTGGCCGCTTTTGCCGGAGAGTCTGACTGGAGAGAGAAACATGCAAACTACTAAATACAATAGTCAAGGGGCGCCTGGGTGGCTCAGTCGGTCCAGAGTCCGACTTGGGCTCAGGTCATTATCTAACGGTTCGTGGGTTCAAGCCCCGCGTCGGGCTGTGTGCTGACAGCCAGCTCAGAGCCTGGAGCCTGCTTCAGATTCTGTGTCTCCCTCCCTCTCTCTCTCAGAAATAAAAAAAGTCAAGATAGAAAATGGTGCAAGGTTATAGGAGGGGAACGAAGGCAGTGATGGTCAATTAATTATGCTTTGGCACCAGGCGATTTCCAAGAGAGCCTCCCCTCGACACCTCTTATTTGAGAGAGATTTTTATTTTCTCCCAATATACTCTGATTAATATGACTTTCGTCTTGATCTAATCACCCTGGAAAATAGTGCACTCAGCCAATGTTGCCATCATTTATAGCATTTTTAGAATTATCTTCAGAACTAGCTTAAGAAAATACTCAAGATATGCACTTAAATGTATGGTAGATGGAACTAACAGACTTGCAAAAGGGATTACCCTCACTCTAATTAAGATAAGGCATTTACACTTTTTAGTCAATTCTTTTAATCCTTCTTTAGGAAAAGTTGATTACATGCTATACATACAAAAATGTTGATTACACGCTGTACATACGAAAATTATGTGTGGGACACACAGTTCTGAGGTTTTTAAAGAGTGGTAACAGATATAAAACCATCCAGCATTCAATAGAACTCTGTTACAGTCAACATTTACTTAGAAGCCACTGTAAGCAGGGTTCAGCTAATCCTCACAACAACCTTATGAGGGACATAGCACTATTATCCCCATTCTACAGATGAAGGAATTGAGGTACATGAAATTAAATAACTGTCTAACATCACACAACCAGTAAAGGACAAGACTGAGATTTAAACAGTGTACTTAGGCTGTAAAACGAGGCTGAA
Source organism: Crocuta crocuta (assembly GCF_008692635.1). Classification (NCBI taxonomy): domain Eukaryota; kingdom Metazoa; phylum Chordata; class Mammalia; order Carnivora; family Hyaenidae; genus Crocuta; species Crocuta crocuta. The sequence continues at coordinate 577,385 of NW_027531504.1, read as the reverse complement.
AGTAGGGGGAGGTGAGTCCTGCAAGTGCAAAGTCAGACAGATTGTGTCTTTGTTTAAAATTTTTGACATTTTGTTCTTGGTGGATATTTTGCATTAATTTTGATATGTTTAAATGTAGTATTAAAATATTATTCACCTTGCTTAGTGAATTTTTGGCTTTCCCTTAAATTTTGCGCCCAAGGCAAGCGCCTGATTCCCCTAGTCCTGGCCACTAGTTGTGGCCCTACCTAGAAGCTATGGGTCTAAGAAAGTTTGTTTTGTTTTGTTGCATACTTTTTTTTTTCCTGTCTCTTTATGCTCCAACCAGAGAGCCTCAGGGGTATCAGAAGTATTAATGAAGTCCTTTCTTCTGGAGAACTCACTCAAGGCTTGCTCTCCTTCCTGAGCCAGTATCATTGAACTTGAGTAAAATAAATGTGGGTATAAAATAATGCGTGAAAGCACTTAAGTGCCTGGGACATTTTAAGTTAAGAAAAGAAATAAAAGGTAAGAGATAGTTAAGAAAAAGTTATAAAGTAAGAAAAGTTAAGAATATTTAGTTTTGTTCTAATTAAGCAATGTGGCTTTTCAGCAGGAGGATGATCTAATTAAATATGTTCATCCAGAAGATTAATCTAGCAGTATGAAATCTGTGGAAATGATTTTAAACTATCAGCATCTGAACAGTGGAGAAAATACACAGTGGCATCTTATTTACCTCAAAATCTCTTATCTGGCAACCTAAAAACACCAGAAAAAAACAAGAAAGCAAAAAGACTTCCAGGAACCCACTGAAATCCATAAGCTTTCCTTTTAGGTGAACCCCTCAGTCCTCTCAAAATCTAATAAATATAATTTTGAGAGACTTTGTTGTCTGGGTTCTCCGTCCCTGGCAGATTGGGGTGGGAGAGGGGAGGATTAAAATTTCAGTTTCCTGTTCTTCTCCCAAGCAAGAAGTAACTTTAACAGATGATATTTAACTTTAACAGAGTTAAAAAGAGAAAAAAATATTTAAAAAAAATCAAATTTATTAAAAACAAATAACCATCTTGGGACCAATAATGTAAATAGAGGCAAGAACAGAGAGATATAGTGGAGACGCCAGTATCTCTCAGTACAGTAGGATAATGGGTGATATAGTGGTGAACCCAGTCTTTGAGAAAAGTTCAAGAAATGTTTGGTGTTCATTTATTCATCATTTATCGATGAACACTCTGCTCCGGACATTTAACCAGGCCCTGAGGGTACCTAGTAGATAGCTATAGGTCTCTCCTGGATTTTACATTCTAGAAGGACAAATGGGTACTAAGTTAGTATTGTGAGGGGAGCTAACTTAGCCTGGAAGATCAGGGAATGCTTCCTGGAGGAGGTGCTGACTCCAAAGCTCGAGGACTAAAGGAAGGAGACAAAATTGGCACGTCGAAGACTCTAAAGCAGTAGGGGCTGAGGTGCAGTGAGATGGGGCCTGGAAGAGGTTGGCAGGGACAGGAGGGCCATATTCAGAAAAATCTTAAAAATGAACAAAGAATTGTAATAAAAACTGAAAAGCGACATGATCAGGTAAGAATTTTAAGAATCATAACTGTGGTGTGGAAAATGTACTGGAGGTGACCCAAGGAGCTGAAATGGGACCAAGAGGAGTAGAGTTGTCAGATAAAATATAGAATACCTAGTTTACTTTGATTTCAGATTAACAATGAAAAATTCTTTAAGTATATCCCATTCAATATCTGGGACTGACTTACACTAAATAATTATTTGGTGTAATTTTATTGGTCAAGTCCGGCCATCCTAGGTGAGATGCTACTGGAGAGTCCAGGTAAGGGGCCCTAGTGTCTTGGAGGGGATCAGAACTATGTCAAGGGAAAGAATCCCAGGTATATTTAGTAAATGAGACTGCCAGGAATTGGTGGATTGATTGGATGTGGTAAGGACCGCTGAGTGCGTGAAGGTGCCGATTCTCCAGATTGGGGACATCAGAGGAAAAGCAGGCATGCAATATATATATTTCCAAAATGGAATAATTACTGACAATAGGAAACATTGGGGGTTTATATCTTAGGCTCTGGTAAACTATGAAGTTTACAGAAATGGATCACTTTATTTCCAAAATACCGGGTAAATAATCACTGTGTTCTTTTCATTTGTGCACTTTTCAGTTTTCTACCTACAAGATCCATCACAACATCAAGAAAAGTATTTTTTCTTTTCAATATGTTTTTTTCCCCAAGTGTTTTTTTAACCTTAAGATGAAAACTTCAAACATCATAAAAGGCTCTGTGAATTAAAAAGAAAAAAAACTGATCTTTTGCGAGGGCATATGAAGAGTAATTTAAACATGTCACACATGTGGGGCACCTGGGTGGCTTAGACGGTTAAGCGTCCGACTTTCACTTAGCTCATGATCTCGCGGTTCGTGGGTTGGAGCCCCACGTCGGGCTCTGTGCTGACTGCCAGCTCAGAGCCTGGAGCCTGTTTCAGTCTGTGACTCCCTCTCTCTCTGATCCTCCCCTGCTCACGCTGTCTCTCTCTCTCTCCTAGAAATAAAAAAAATTAAAAAAAAAAAACAAACATGTCACACATGATCAACCTGGGGCCTGAGGATAAGTTATATTTGACCAGCAAGTTCTTTTTTAATATTTGAAAATTGTGAGATTTCACTGGTAAATCCTCATTCTAACACCTAGTTTATTTTGAATAAATATAAAAATCTGGCCACACTGTGGCCAAGTTTTTTCATGACAGCAATCAGCTGTGGCTAAATAGGGACTGCATGCTCCCTTTGTAGGGGCGTGTGCTCACCATGGTCCATGTCTTCATCTCATTTCCCCAGCCCTAAGGCTTAGGGTCAGTTGACATTTATTGTAGTTCTTGCACTAATTTATTTAACAGGTGAGAAAGACACGTCTTTATCAAAAGTGGTAAACCGAAGGCAGAGAGAGAGCCACATGATTCAAATAAAAAGAGGAGGAAGTTTTGTGTGTGTTTATAGAAATAAAGATACTAACCTGAGTTATCCAGGTATATTACCTGCCTCAGTGATATTACCTGTCTGGTACTTGAGTATGTGATGCCAAAGTTAAAGCAACAATCTTGACTGTCAACTAATAGTTTGGGTTTTGTTAAGATTAAAACCAAGGCAAGATCAGTTAAGCAAGATTTATTCTTTCCTACTCCCCCTCCCCCGCCACCCCCATCCTGGTGTACTTCTAAGTGCATTACTCCTACCAAGTAAATCCTGGAATGGGCAAAATCTTATCAAAATCAGAATGCTTCAAGCGAGCCTCGAAAATGCTAATTGTTCACTTGAAACAAAGATTAAACTGTGACATGTCTTCAATGCCTTTTTTTTTTTAGAAAAAGGGGTTTGGACACTACCATATGATAGAATAAAACCAGAGAGCTTATGTCTCAAGGGGTTTGCAATGACTATCTTTTCATTTCAACACATGCTCTTTCCCTCCCCACCCCACCACAATGTTTTATTAGCACTCCTGATCTTCATTCCCATCCCTCACCCCAGGAGAGGAGGAATGTACCTGACTGGTGACGTTGAAAGGAATTGATCTAGGGGAACCTGGGTGGCTCAGTTGGTTAAGTGTCCAACTTCGGTTCAGGTCATGATCTCACGGGTGGTGGGTTTGAGCCCCGCATTGGGCTTTGTGCTGACAGCCACCTCAGAGCCTGGAAACTGTTTCCAATTCTGTGTCTCCCTCTCTCTCTCTGACCCTCCCCTGCTCACGCTCTCTCTCTGTCTCAGAAATAAAGAAAACATTACAAAAAAAAAAAAAAAGAAGGAAAGGAAAGGAATTGAGCTGGTCTGCCAGAGATAAGAGTTCTGCTCCATTATCTGCCCAGCATAGGAGTATGTGTGCCAGGACCTGAGCAAGAACCTAGGAACTCTCTCATTCAAGAATGAAATAAGGGCACCTAGGGTGGCTCAGTTGGTTGAGCATCCGACTTTGACTCAGGTGATGATCTCACGGTTCGTGGGGTCGAGCCCCACATCGGGCTCTGTGCTGATAGCCAGCTCAGAGCCTGGAGCCTGCTTTGGATTCTGTATCTCCATCTCTCTCTGACCCTCCCCTGCTCATACTGTCTCTCTCTCACACAAATATATAAAACATTAAAAAAATTTAAAAAAGAATGAAATATTGGTTGCTCACTTGTCTGCAGACATAAAACAACAGTGTCCAATTAACTTTATCAGTACTAAAGCTAACACTTTGATCTCCACCTGTTTCTTGCACAGCTTTCTCAATTGGTTCAAAACTCAAGAGACAAGGAAGAATACTTTTATATATTGGAGCCCTACAACATCAACCATCCTTGCGTCTCCTTTGGCTTTGCCTTGATGAGACATGAATAATAAAAGGAAAGAGTCTTGCACAAAGAGGAACTTCCTGCCCCGGGCCTACAAAACGTGCATGTTGTGTATAAAGATGGTGTACTTGGAAGGCCTTACCTTGAGCTGATAAGAATACTGAACCTAAACAAAGAGCTTTAGCCAGCAGATTAAGCCAAGTTAAAATAACTCTTGATAAATCTGTATTTAGCTGGTCCTTGCCTTATTCAAGGTAAAGATGATAAAATGTTTGGGGGCACCTGGGTGGCTCAGTTGGTTAAGCGTCCAACTTCAGCTCAGGTCATGATTTCGTGGTTAATGAGTTCAAGCCCTGTGTCGGGCTCTGTGCTGACAGCTCAGAGCCTGGAGCCTGCTTCAGATTCTGTGTCTCCCTCTCTCTGCCCCTCCCCCACTCATGCTCTGTCTCTCTCCATCTCTCAAAAGTGAATAAATGTTAAAAAATTTTTTTTAATTAAAAAAGATAAAATATTCACATTGTGAAATGCTTTTACTTTATTTTAAGCTTTAGACCTGGAAAACTTGCTTATTCCTAGGAAACATATTTTGATTTTTGCCCCCTTCCTCCTTTCAGGATGCATACTACATGTTCATAAAATATATGCCTGTTGTAAGTGCCCTCATCCCTTTCTTTATTCTAAAAGAGTAAGCCAAGACAGTTTCTTTCTTTTTCTGAAAAACAAAAAATAAAATAAAATTATTAAGAAATTTAATTGTTGGGGTACCTGGATAGCTCAGTTGGCTGAGTATTGAACTGATTTCAGCTGAGGTCATGATCCCAGGGTAATGGCATTGAGCCCTGCTTCGAGCTTCGTGCTGAGCATGGAGCTGCTTGAGGTTCTCCCTCTCCCTCCCTCACTGCCCTCCTCTCCTGCTCACATGCATGCTCTCACTTTCTAAAATAAATTTTTTTTAATTTAAAAAATCTAATTGTTTCTGAATTTCAAGAGCCAAAACATAACATGGCCCACTGTTTATTATTTTGTGAATTCAAATACATCCATCATGTATATGTAAAGAAATATACATAATTTTCACATGTGTGACTATACTTTATTCTGTTTACTTGATATTTACTTGTGGTGTGTGTGTGTGTGTGTGTGTGTGTGTGTGTGTTTTATCCATAGAATATGGGCATCATAAATCATGAGATTTTTCTCTCTTATTCATAACTATATCTCTACCCATAACATTGTACCTTGCTGATAGTAGCCAAGTAATAAAATTTTATCATATGAATCAACATATTTTGCACTGATAAAAGTACCCAGTATAGAGTTGGCAACTATTAAAGTTTTGATGAATTGGGGTCACCTGGTTGGCTCAGTTGGGTAGAACATGCGATGTTTGTTTGTGTGTGTGACTTTTTCTTTGCAACTCTTGATCTCTAGGTCTTGAGTTCAAGCCCCACATAAAGTTTAAACTTTTGATGAATTGAATTGAAGGAAACTAGAATGTTATGGGTCTAGGAAAACAAGCCTTAATTTTGAGATAGAACTCACTTGGAAAACTATCTGGACCTGGATATCTTTGGTATGGGAAATTTCCAGAAATGTATTCAAATTATCTAGGTTTTAAAATCTGTTATGTTTACTGTGATTTACTTTGTTTCATCTTATGTATTCTTTGTATTTTCTCAATTTTTCCTAATTTTTTCCACTTAACTCTTTGGCTGATCCTCTCTATTTTTGTATGGTTTTCTATTTTATTGATTTATGCCTTTATCTTTGTAATTTCCTTTCCTCTTATTCTCTGAATTTGCTCCATTGCTCTTGAACTACTTTCTCAATTTTAATACTTAGCTCAAAATTTTTTCAGGCTTTATTGTTTTTTATTAATGTTTCAAAACTATAAACTTCTCTTTAAGTGCTAATTTTATTGCATCCCGTAAGTGTTGTAATGGAATGCAGGTGCACATTGTGAGTTGGGGCTCCACTGTGGATGCTGGGCCTGGACACACAGTGTCCACATCAGGAAAGCCAAGACAAAGTGGCTCCAGGCCTGGGCCAAGGCAGTAACTGCTCTCTGGGCCTGCACAGCTGGGCAGAACATCACTGATGTCCTCACATATTCACACCCTAACCAACCATGCAGCCGGTGGAAGAAAAAGCAGGAAACCTCTTCATCTTGCAAAATCCCTCCAACACCCTCTGCTGGCAAAGGGTGACATCATAATCACTACAAAGGAGAAATGTCTGAATCCAGTCTGGTATCACAGAGCAGGGGATGAGCGAGTAAATTTAGAGCTGAGAGGCAACAATTGATACCTGGCACTTCCCTGAAACCGGAGTTCCAGATGTGATTTAGATCCTTCTGATCAGATGAATTCACAGAAGGCTTGAATCTGGGAACGAAGGGGAGAGAGAGTACCTATTTTTGCTTGTGAACTAATGAAGATGCAGTACGGTTCTGAAGCCAGCGCTGCTGGAAGTGACTTCCTGACCCTGCAGATGTCCGACTCTGTTTTTCCTGGCAGAGTCGCAGCTCCCCTCGGGCAGCTCAGTTGGGCTGAGGTTTGGAGAACTCTTCCTACAATTCCAACCTGAAATCTCTCTGTTCATCTCTGGTAATAGTTGGTGGTTGAACCAACTGAATCCCTTTTCAATTTAAAATAATGAGGATTTTTTTAGTCTACAAATAATTAATCTGATCAAAACAAGGTAAGAGAACGGGTTTTGTATGATATTGACTCTGTAGAATTACTTGATACTTCTTTCCTTGCCCAAAACATGATCAATTTTTGCAGAAGTTTTCAGGTTGGCTCAAAAAGAATGTAATATCCTCTCCCTCCCCTGGCTCCTAATTACTTTCCTGTTTATGTTCTCACAAGCCATCCATTGAACAATAGGTTCTAAATATTTCCCAGGGTCAATATCAAGCCCACCATGGTATACTTTGCAGAATCTACCTATTTGCAAAAGCTAAATCTTACCCTTATGTTTAAAAGTTGGATCTAGGGGCACCTGGGTGACTTAGTCAGTTAAGCGTCTGACTTCAACTCAGGTCACGATTTCATGTTTTGTGGGTTCGAGCCCCGCATCGGGCTCTGTGCTGACAGCTCAGAGCCTGGAACCTGTTTCCAATTCTGTGTCTCCCTCTCTCTCTCACCCTCCCCTGCTCACGCTCTCTCTCTCTCTCAGAAATAATTAAAAAAAAATTAAAATAATAAATAAAAGTTGGATCTATTTTCCTGGTCTCCAAGCCTTTGGGATTTTCTGATCTCCATGATTTTTTTGTTTTTTACTGTTTTTTAGTCTTCTGCTCTTTAGAGTCACAGTAGTGAGCACTTAACATATAGATTTGATTATCCATAAACACTGGTTATCTAACACATTGCAATGTTAACTGCATAATCAGGAAAACTTGCATCTTACACTGTATGCCTTCTAGAAGAATGTCAGGGATACTCTGATATCTTTGTACAATGTTTTGGCAAATGCTCTAAATTTATTACAGTTGCTGTAAACAACCTTTAAAAATTTTTTTAATTTTATTTATTTATTTTGAGAGAGAGAGCACAAGCAGGGGAGGTCAGAGAGAGAGGGAGAGATAGAATCCCAAACAGGCTCTGCACCATCAGTGCAGATCCGGATATGGGGCTTGAATTCATGAACTGTGAGATCATGACCCAAGCCGAGATCAAGAGTCAGACATTTAACTGGACTGCACCACCCAGGCACCTCATCACTGTAAATAATCTTAAAGAAACTCTATGAATCCAAATAATATCAACCAATATAGTTAAGGGCACCTAACTCTAGAGTTTACTTGAAGTGCAGATGTCACAGTAGAAGACTAGTTAACTGATGGCTCTTCAGGCTAAAAGAGTTAGGCAATGGCCATGGTATGAATCTCTATAGGGTTCCAAGATAAATGATTAAGAATTATTAGGGTTAGAGTGAACAGAGGGAAGCTCAAGGGAAAGAATAGATTTTCTTTGGTCTTCTCTCATCAAGTACAAACTAGCCACAGGTTTCTCTCAATTGCTGCACTGTGAGGTGCACATGAAAGGAAACAAATTTAAAAGCTACATTCAGAGTTACTGGCAATGTGGACAGTTCTCTTCCTCTTTAGGGCTGATAAACTCTTTGAAGCCATGGCATTAAAATTACAATCCAAATAAGGTAGGACTAGTTTTCCTCATGCTTCCCATCTCACTTCATATTGATCTAGATTCAATAGGTAAAGTCGTTCTTCTCCGCTTTCTTTTTGTTTCACAATGTGGAGATTCACTGCTAAATAATTTTAAGAAAGTTCCTCTAGTTACAAAACAGATGAACATAAAGGAAGGGAAGCAAAAATAATATAAAAACAAGGAGGGGGACAAAACATAAGAGACCCTTAAATACAGAGAACAAACAGGGTTGCTGGAGGGTTTGTGGGTGAGTGGATGGGCTAAATGGGCGAGGGGCATTAAGGAAGACACTTGCTGGGATGTGCACTGGATGTTATATATAGGGGATGAATCACTGAAATGTACTCCTGAAATCATTATTGCCCTATATGCTAACTTGGATGTNTTCCTCTAGTTAAGCTAGAAACATGCTTTCTTGTTAAGCCAAATTTATCTCAAAAAGTTATGGTCAAAGCTTCAGTGTTTGTTGAGCAATTATGGAATAATGTTTTTGTTTCCATTTCTATTTACTGCCTTAATTATTTTTCCTCAATTTCCTTGAATATTCCCTTTAACTTTTTTGAGAAACCAAATTGATCAATGTATAATTGATATACCATAAAATTGACCTGTTTTGGGTCAACAATGATTTTAATAAATTTGGAGAGCGATTCAACAATCACTGTAATGGAGAATTCGAATTTAAAATACTTCCATTATCCTAAAAGTTCTCTTGTACCTGTTTGCAATTAATTCTCACTTCCATCTTTAGTTGTAAGCAAACACCAATCAGCCTTTTACTCTCTAAGTTGGTCTTTTCTAGACATTTATAGAAATGGAATGGAATCATACAATATCTATGATATCCAGTCCTTGTGTCCACCTTCTGTCACTTAGCATGGTGTATTTAAGGTTCATGCATGTTGCAGCATGCATCAGTAGTTCATTCATTTTCATTGCTGAGTAATATTACATTGTATGCCTACCACATTTTGTTTATCCAGTCTCTGGTTGATGGACATTTCGATGGTTTCCAGTTTGGGGCTATTGTGTGTAATCTTCTATGAACAATGAATCACATACATGTCATTGGGTGGACTTATGCTTTCATTTTTCTTGGGTAAATATGGAGGAATAAAATCCCTGGGTTATATGGTAAGTATAGTTAACTTTTTAAGAAACTGCCAAGCCATTTTCCAAAGTAGCTGTACCATTTTATATTCCTGCCAGCAATGCAGGAGCATTCCAGTTCCTTCTCATCCTTTCCAACACTTGGCACTATCTGTCATTTTAATTATAATCACTCAGTGTAGTTTTGATTTGCATTTCTTTGCATTTCCCTGATGGCCAATGATGTTAGCATCTTTTCGCACCATTATGAGTGATTTGTATATTGTCTTTGGTGAATTTTCTATGCAAACTCTTTGCCCATATTTAAATTGGCTTCCCTCTTTAACCTTTGAAAACCTGATTTCTATTCTTACTCCTATTAAAATTGCCCTCATGGAAATAATCCAGTAGTGTTCTAAAATTTGTGTTCTCCTTGACCCTACTGTAGTATTTGATAGTGTCTTCATTAACCCCTTCTTGAAATGTCATCTTACTTCGGTGTTCAGGACAGAATACTTTTTTGATTCTTCTTTGATAACTCCTTTTTTTGGGTAATAGTCTTCCTCTTGCCCTAACTGGTCTAGTCCACATGGACTAGACCTATGTCCTCTGCTCTTCTCCTTCTACTTTTATTCCATGGCAAGTTAGAATATCTTTAAGGAAATGTCTAAAAGGAAATGAGATATTTAATAACGTCTTCAAGGAAATGGAGTTATCAGAATCTGTGGGGGCTGGAGCTGTGGGACGGGGTTGCTGCCTGACAGGAGGTGCAGTAGTAGATTGGAAATGTGGCCACTGTGAGAAGGGGTGTACCCAAGCAGTGAGGAGAGAAACGCCCCAAACTTTTTCTATTTCCACCCTTTGATCTCATACTGGTGTCTCCCATTGGTTGAAGCCAGAGGTAGGAGAAGCTGGGTAGAGCCATCTATGGGGTCAGCAAAGGGTATGAGATATGACTCTGGGAGCAAATGGAGAATAGGCAACATAATGTCTTATTGTTCCTCCACATTCAGTCTAAAACAGATGTCATCATCATGGTGCCTAAATCATCTCCCTGTTTTAAGTTCTGGGCCCTGTCAGGGGTGCCATTACCCTCTTCATCTCCCAGGCTGGAACCTCAGAAAACACTACAATGCTCACTCAATCTCTTCTGCCCATAAATTCTCTATCCCTTATTTGGCATTAAAACCTCACTGGTTTGAACCAGACTACTGTTAACATCTTCTATAAATGTGAGATTGCGTGGTTTTATGGTACTCAACAGAGCATCGTGATTTCATTGAAATTCTCAAGTATGTATTTGTGTCTTGAACAAGATTATAATAGCATTTTTAGGGCAGAGTCTGTTCCTAATACTTCTTCAAATTCTCTCTGGGCTCTATTAGGTTCTATTCTATTAGGTTCTGTTCTTATATTAGAGAGTCAGCAAAGGTTTGTAAAATGAATGAATGAACAATTTAGACATGGTCCCAAAACTTGTCTAAATCCCCTGTCCAAATTACAGATTTTGACAACAAAGAGTCAGCATGTTTCACCACTAAGTGGCAGCACCCTCAATGATAGTTTCCAAAATGGCCCAATTCCAGGGAGCACATCACTAAGGCTTCAATGATCATAGTAACAAGAGAATAAGAACAGACCTGTTGGTCAAGTTATTCTCTTTCTGGTGAAAACTTACCAATGGATTACTCTCTGTGCAAATAAATTGCTAAAAAATATGGCTAAGAATCAAAGTGTCTGCTTTGCAAATATTTACTTTCATGCCTTTTTCTATGAATTTTAATATTGTTTTTGTCTTAATTACAGTTCAGTTTTCTTATCATGAAAAGTGTTGTATTGTTAGTATAGGATAGGCTGAAAAAGACAAAATCTCTTTTAGCTCTTCCTGTTGTTTTTGTTTTTCCATAAATGTTTCACCTTGCCTTTTTCTTTTGCAAATTGACCTTCACATTTTATTGTTCCAAAATAATTCATGCTTACAAAAATAAAAACAATAAAAGTGAATACAGTAAAAAGTTTAAGACTTTGTTCCCTTGAAGATCCTGCTGCCACTCCCAAGAAGTAACCATTGTTAACATAGTGATGCATATTCCTCCAGTCTATTTTTTGCAGATATAATTTTTTACAGTTTCAGCATGTTTTATTAAAATTTAATGTAAATAATATTTCCTACCTTGTCCTTCTCACTCCACCTGCCCCCCACTTAAATTAAACTGCAAAGAAATAATCATTGTTACCAGTTGATATGGATTCTGGTTGTCAACACTCAGGCATTTGGAAATATGTGGAAATATGTAAGGACATTAGTGGTTGTCATAGTGATTAGAAAGCTCTGTGGCCCATCGGGGACGAAGTGCTCAGATGTTAACAACTCTGGAATGCTTAGGAGGGTCCCACAAGATAGAACATGATTCCACTGGGAATGTCACTAGCATTCCTGCTCTGAAACCCTAAAGATCTCTTCCATACTGAATATAAACACACACACCCACCCACCCACACACACACACACACACCCACACACACACACAGCTTTTTTTTTTTTTTAACAGACAAGCTGAACAAATTGGACAGTAAACATTCATGTACCTAACCCCTAGATTCTGCTATTAACATGTTGCCTTCATTGTTTTTCCCACATATCTATTCAAATATGTGCCAATATCTGTGCCAATTCCCATTCAACTCTCCACTTTTTTAATGTATTTCAAAATAGGTTGCCAAGATCAGTATACATCATCCCTAAACATTTCACCATTAAATTGCCTTTTATCTTTTTTATTGAAGTTTGGTTGACACACTATGTTACATTAGTAAATTGCCTTTTAAAAATCTTCTTCTACATGTTGATCTACAGCTTGCTCTATAAATCTATCGTCAATCATTCAGTAAGTCAATATTTCTTATTGAACATTTACTATGTGCCAGATACTATGCTAGGCCCTTAGGTTATATTGATGAGTAAAACAAACACAGTCCCTGAATCATGGAGCTTACTTAAATAAAGATTTTGAAACTCTCTCCATAATAGTAGTAATAATAATAATTAGTAGTAATATAACAATATTATAATAATATATAACATTATAACAACAAAATAATTATCATTATTATAGCAATATAATAAAATTTTGTATTGTTTCTACTACATAATATTCTTTTTTGCTAATGTTTTATTTATTTCTGAGAGAGAGAGAGAGAAAATGTGAGCAAAGGAAGGTCAGAGAGAGAGGGAGACACAGAATCCGAAACAGGATCCAGGCTCTGAGCTGGCTGTCAGCACAAAGCCTGATGCAGGGCTCGAACCCATGAACAGTGAGATCGTGACCTGAGTCCCAGGCACCCCTCTACTACATTATATTCTTGGCATTGGTCTAAGTGTCTTTTTTTTTTTTTTTTTTTTTTTTTTTAGAGAAAGAGAGAGAATGAGCTGGGGAGAGGGGCAGGGGGCTAGAGGGAGAGGGAGAATCATTTATTTATTTTTTATTTATTTTTGAGAGAGGCAGAGAGAGACAGAGTGCAAGCAGGTAAGGGGCAGAGAGAGAGGGAAACACAGAACCTGAAGCAGGCTTCAGGCTCTGAGCTGTCAGCGCAGAGTCCAACATGGGGCTTGAACCCACAAACTGCAAGATCATGACCTGAGCTGAAGATCGACGTCTAACTGACTGAGCCACTCATGTGCCCCAAAGAGAAGGAGAGAGAATCTTAAGCAGGTTCCACACTCAGTGCAAAGCCTAATACAGGACTCAGTCTCATAACCGTGAGATCATGACCTGAGCCAAAATCAAGAGTCAGATGCTGAACCAACTTAGTCACCCAGGTGCCCCTAGATATTTAAATATATTAACTAATTTAACCCTATAAAGAAGAACAATTATAATCTTCACTTTGCAGATGATGAGATTGAGACACCGAAAGTAAGTGACTTGACAAGAATCACAAAGCTAGGAAATAACAGAGCTGGGGTATAAACCCAGAGGGCCTAGCTCCAGAGTCTACAGGCTATACCTCTACACTACTGCCTCTCCCACATTACCACCATGTTAATAGTATATGATCTACCCTATTCTTTTTGTAGATGCATAATATTCCACAGAATCAATTTAATGCAATGTATTTAGTGAATCCCTTACTTTGAAAATAATTTTTCATTGTTATATTTCATGACACAGCAAATATCCATGTTCTTAAATTTTTGTGCATGCACATATTTGGGTTAAATATGTTCTAGAAGTAGACCCACTGAGTCAAAAGGTATGAACATTGTAATTCCTTTATTTATTCGTTTGTTTGTTTTTTAACAGAGAGAGTGTGAGTAGGAGAGAGGAGCAGAGGGAGAGATAAACTTAAGCAGGTTCCACACTCAGCGTGGGTCCCAAAGTAGGGCTGGATCCAATGACCCTGGGATGATGACCTGAGCCAAAATCAAGAGTTGGTCACTCAACCAACTGAGTCACTGAGGCACTCCTACACATTTTAATTCTAACAGATATTGGATAACTGCCTTCAAAAAATGTTACACCAATCAGGGGGCATTTGAAAAACCTCACTGGTGTTTTAATTTTATTTCTGTAATTACCATGGAGATGGAGCAAATTTCTCCCCTCTGGTGCATAGACTACAAGGTATTTATGATCATAGTGTTTTCATAGACTTCCAAACTCTCTTCAATCACTAAATGTTAGTCTATAATGTTAATATGTGTAATGCTTTTGAATTAAGCCAATGGTAAGGATGTCTTCCTTCTTTCCTTTTTTCTTTTTGATCAGGTCTATTGAAGTATAATTTACATACAATATAACTAACCCTTTTAAAATGTACAGTGTACATTTTTATAACCGTCACCACAATCATGGTAAAGAACTATTTCATCACCCAAAAAAGTTCCCTCATGCCCCTTTGAGATCAGTTCCTACTTTTACTCCTGGCCTGTAGATGTCACAGATATGTGTACCTGTAGTTTTACCTTTCCCAGGATGTCATATAAATGAACTCATCTGGTATATGACTTTTTGTGTTTTTTTGTATTTACGTTCATGTTGTTTCATCTCTCAGTAGTTATTTCATGTTTACTGCTGAGTAGTTTTCCATTGTGTGATTTGTACCATAATTTGTTTCTCCATTCATCAGTTGGTGACCATTTCAGTTGTTTCTGGTTTATGGTCATTATAAACGAAGCTGCTGTGGACATTCTTGGATGGATCTTTGTGTGGACATATTCCCTTTCTCTTGCATAGGTATAGAAGAATGGGAGGGCTGGGTCACATAGTAAGTGTATGTTGAACTTTCTGGGATACTGCCAAACTGTTTTCCAAAGTGTCTCTGACACTGCATTCCAGTTGACAGTGTGGAAGACTTCCAGTTCCTTCTGATTTTCACCAGCAGTTGGTAATCTACTGGATATGTGCTAATGTCCCATTGTGGTTTCCATTTGCACTTCCTTATAGAGTAATGAAGGTGAGCATCTTTTCATGTGCTTACTTGCCACCTGTATATTTTATTTAGTAAAGTGTTAAAATCTAAGGTTCTATGATCAATTCTGAGTTGATTTTTGTATATGGTATGAAGCACAGTAGATTCTTTTTCTTTTTTCTTTCTTTCTTTCTTTTTTTTTTGACATATCATTACAGCCCATTTTGCAGAACAGACTTTACTTTGTCCATTGAATTGACACCTTGTCAAAAATCAGCTGACTTAGGGATGCCTGGGTGGTTCAGTGGGTTGAGAGTCCGACTTCGGCTCAAGTCATGGTCTCATGGTTGACAAGTTCGAGCCCCGCGTCAGGCTCTGTGCGACCACTCAAAGCCCAGAGCCTGTTTTGGATTCTGTGTCTCCCTCTCTCTCTGGCCCTCCCCTGCTCATGCTCTGTCTCTTTCTGTCTCAAAAACAAATAAACATTAAAAAAATTAAAAACAAAAAAAATCCCACAAAAATCAGCTGACCTTTATTTGTGGGTCTGGTTCTGGATTCTCTCTTCCATTCCATCAAACTTCCTGTCTTTCCTGACACTGATACCATACTGTGACTTTATGTGAAATCTTGAAATTAGATAATTTGAGTCTTCTAATTTTGTTTTCTTTTTTAAAAATGTGTTGACCATTTAGATCTTTTGATTTTCCATAAATTTTAAGTATCAACTTGATTTCTACCCAAAAAAGGGTTATTGGGATTTTGGTTGAGATTACATTAAATCATTAGGTTAGTTTTGAGAGAATTATACCTTGATACTAGTGAATCTTCCAATTTATGCACATGATACTTTTCTCCAGTTATACAGACTTCTTTTGTTTTGAGTTAAGTATTGTACATGTTTATGGCTTTCATCTTCTCCATTCTTTTTTGAATCTCAGATCTTTCTTCTGTACTAATTGTTCTTCTTGAAATACATTCTTTCGATGTTGCTTTAGTGAGAAAGTCTATTGGTGAGAAAGATTCTCAGTTTATCTGAAAGTTCTTAGGTTATCTCAAAAGACAGTTTTCTGTAAAGACTTTGGAACTATTCTTTCATATTTATCTAGTTTCCTTTGTTGCTGTTAAGAAATCAGTACAAATCTACAACCAAAACCACCCTTGTTATTGAGTCAACTACTCCTTTATATGAAGTGTTATCTTCTCTTAGGCACCACATGGGTCTTTTCCAGGAAATCAAAACCCCTGTTTTGACATATGACACATTATATAACATCAAAGAAATCTAGATTCTAAGAAGAAATATTTGTAAGTCATATATTGTAAACGTGTGCTGTACCTGTTATTTAATTAAAGCAAAAAAAAAAAAAAAAACCAGAGAAACATCATATGATGATGCCTCAGATCTCCAAATATCAGTATCAACTCAACCCCTGTGTTTGGGGTTGAACATCCTCGAATACCTTTTGGAATTCCTCTTTCTCCAGTACACAGCCATTGCAGCAGATGGCCTCAAGTCCCCTTGAGGAAAGACTGGGAAAATCATTATAGAATACTCTTGTGGTGGGGTTTCAAGGTTCCTCCTCCTGGTGACCTGGCCACCTCTTCAGTCAACCAGTATAATATCTGATAACTGACTCAGGCTCAAGAAGTGGGCAAGAGATCATGACTTCCTTCCTATTGGGTGAACACCTTCATTTTGTCAGATGCAGTTTCTTGACCAGTATACATTTAGCATTAAGCATAGGGATTGAGACACAGTAAGCCCTCAAAACATACTTGGTCTGTGAATAAATGATGGTTGGGATTTCCTAGATATAAAGGTTTAAGATGGTGTACATACCTCAATTAATCAATTGATTGCTGAAAGTTTTGCCTTTCATTAAGTAGCCTATTTTACTTACAGGGAGAAGATAGAGAACTGCTCAGGAGTCTCTGGAATCAATCAGTATAGATTTGATAACTGGCCCCCTCTTAACTATCCTTACGCCTCTGTAAAATAGGTATAATAATAACCTTCCTGTTTTACAAGGCCATTGTGAGGATTAAATGAGATAATTCACATAAAAGTCATAGAATTATGAGGTTAAATATTTAACTACCACAACCCATAATAGTAGGCCCTTTTCATTTATAATCGACCTAAACATTTTCACTAATCTCCACCCCACTTGGTTGGATGGAGAAGGGAAGCAGTAAAATGGGATGCAACAAGAGTTAAACATGCCAAGTAAAGTCATCTTAGTGTGTGCTGGTTAAAACTGCCTCTTGCTGGGTAAATATTCAATAATCTGATCTGTAACTCTACATCAAAGCCATTTCCTCCTTCTTCACCCTCTTACTTTTCAAAGTATCTGAGTTCAATGGGAAGAGCCATGTACTGTCTTAGTGGGAAGAGGAAGTGCTTATATCCCAGAGTGGATCTTTCTGGAGGCTTTGAAACATTTGTTGACCTCAGAGACCCTCCTCAACTTAGTACTGATGTCCCAGATATCAATCAAAGTCTCTGGGGACCCTGAGGACATTTGCTGTTGGAATGTGAAGAATTTAAACGATTGGCCTGTACTCCTGATTGGACTGAGCCCAGTGATCTGCATATGCTGACTTGGCCCCTTGGCCCTACCTTAGAGAACTCAGGCGTTTTCTCTGTCAGACCTGTGGCAGAGGTTGTCAAGTCACTTCTTGGTCCTACACCTCTTTCCTTGTGGTGACCCCAAGGCAGGTTACCACTCATTTACCTTCAGGGGAAGCTCCTTCTGTCAACTCTTGTTACATTCTTGTGTTGCAGGATCTTTTACCCTAATTCCTGAGATTCGTTGTCTCACCTCTTTGAAGAATGAAGTGGACACAAACAAGCAGCAGGCAAAAGTTTATTCGAGTATAAGATTCGAAAGGAAGAATAGTAGGAAAGCTTTCTTTACAAGGAGGGGAAATTCAAAAGTGAATGCTCACGGGACAATAGCCAAGGGTCCCAGTTTTATAAGGTTTTGGTTAGACCTCTCCACCCCCAGTTCTCCCTCAGGTTCCATCCTTATTGGCCTAATAGCTCTAGGTGCTGGGTGGTCCACTTCTGATTGGCTCAATTCCATTGTATGAGGGGTGGCCTAAGGCCATACTCAGGTCTTTTGTCAAATTCCTAAGGAAAACCTGTGGGAGAGTAGGTGGGATTTGTTACATTCTTAAGAGGAACCTTAAGCCTGAGGGGGTTTGCTGTGGTCAGACACTCCTAACATTGTTCCAAAGTATGTGTTTTTCCCTACCCAGGCAGGTCCTATCCTTTTCTTCTTTTCTTCTTGCCTATTTTATCCTATTTTATTCTCAATCAAATGAAGAGTGTCTATGGCTATATAATTCCTTGTGGGTCATACGTTTTATGGTCTTCTACTCATTTTTAGTTAGGTCTTTTGCCAGATTCCTGAAGGATACCTGAAGGGGAGTAGGTGGTGTCTGTTACATTCTTAAGAGGAACTAAGATGTTCCAAAATATGTGTTGTTCCCCACCCAGGGACCTCAGGTCCTAATCTTTCCCTCTCTGCCTACTGAGTCCTATCTTTTTCTATTATACCTGCAGCCACTCTGAGTGGGCCTAGGACACTCTTGAGTGGTGTTTTCTCCTTTAAAAACAAGCCAGGACCCCTTTGCATTTGGTTTATCTCCTCACTGCAAACCATGGGTTCCCCCTTGTTAAAGAAGGGAAATTCAGCTGAGTAAATTTGAAGATCTAATTAGCCTTATTTAGTGATTCATGAATAGGAAAGCATCACATCTAGCAAGTAGAGGGGAGTCCAAGGAGCCATACAAAATGGAACATTTTTATAGGAAGGAGGATGGGACAAGAATGTTATTAGCAGGAGAAAGGATTGTTGCAGGCAAGGTCACCTTCCATTAGGGGGAAAGGGCGGAGGTCTTCTTAGGTAGATTACCTCATTCTTCCTTTGGGGAATGGAAAGAGTCCCTGTGACAGATTACCTCATTGGTGCTATCAGAAAATTCCTGACTGACTAGGTAAGACATATATTTCTGGAAGAGGTTGAAACTACTAGAAGGTTAGGCAGTAAGCCCCAGTTTGGAGACTTAGCCTAAGTGACACCATTCTGGGCCTGTGATTTTCTTTTTAACACTTTAAGTTTATTTATTAATTTTTGGTGGGGAGGGGCAGAGAGGGAAAGACAATCCCCAGCAGACTCTGGGCTAACAGCACTTAATGCAGGGCTCCATCTCACAAACTATATCACCAACCATGAGATCATGTCCTACCTGGCACTGGTGGGGGTGGGGGATAGGGTGGGTGTTGTTAGCTTGTGGTTTGCTCTCAGCTTGCCTTAGGCTCCTCCATCAACCTGAGCCGAAATCAAGAATCAGACACTTAACTGAGCCATCCAGATGCCCCTTTTTTACATTTTTCTAATCAACTGCAACACCTTGAAGTTTCAGCAGGAGCTTTGGCTGTGTGCCAAGCAAAGGTCTTGCTATCTAATCTCTTCCCCCACATCTTCCACAACCTGTACCACTAGACGGAAAGTGGGCTTCCCCAGAGTACCAGAATACACCACCCCACGTGGATTGTTTTGAGAAACAGCAGGAGGAAAAACTCTAAAATAAAGTAAATTTTCCTTTAGTAAAGGAAATCTACATTTATAAAGGAAATTTCCATTTGTAAAAGGAAGCAGGACCCAGGAAGACTCAACCTGTAGGCACTCAGTAAATCTGCATAACAAATCTTGCTAAACAATCCTCCTTCACCATACTTTACCAGGTCACCTTCTTATAACTTGCATTTTCCTTACTTCCTCTCACCCAAAAGGCCCAAACCCTGTTTCCTTTGTTTAGACTAAAATGGCATATAATCCAAAATTCTAAGTACTGCTTTGGTTTGTTTATTAGTGAGTGTCCCTATGTGTCTGTGCGATGCACATGTTAATAAACTTGTTTGCTTTTCTCTTATTAATCTGTCTTTTGTTAGTCTCATGTTTAAGGTCCTAGTCAGAGAACCTAAAATAGGTAGAGGAAAAAATACTTTTTTTCCTTATAAGGATAAGGAAAATACTTATATTCCTTAATCTGAAGCTAGTTTCTTTCCCTTTTTCTGAGCCAATAAAACAATCCAAGGTTGGGGTGCTTGGGTAGCTCGGTTGGTTAAATGTTTGACTTTTGATTTTGGTTCAGGTCATGATCTCACAGTTTTGTAAGTTCGAGCCTTGTATGGGCTCTGCACTGACAGCCCAGAGTCTACCTGAAATTCTCCCTCTTTCTCTAGCCCCCACCCCCCACTCCAGCCCCCAAAACTCACACTCTCTCTGTCTCTCTCAAAATAAAGAAATAAACTTTAAATAAATAAATAAACAAATAAATAAAACAGTCCAACCCTTGAAGTTAAGAACGTTTGTAAGAGAAGAAAACAGATTACAGAGAAAAGAACTATTTGGGGGAGGTATTTCTACAATATAGTTACATAATCCTTTAATTAGAAAATTTGAGTGTTCTCCCACCTCACCCCTGCCCACCTTTTATAGATTAATTAGAGAAAATGAAGAAGCTATACCTTTTTATTTTTATTTAAAATTTTTAATGTTTTATTTATTTCTGAGAGAGAGAGAGAGAGAGAGAGATACAGTGTGAGCAGGGAAGGGTAAGAGAGAGAGGGAGATACAGAATCTGAAGCAGGCTCCAGACTCTGAGCTAACATTCAGCACAGAGCCCAATGTGGTGCTCAAACCCACTAACCATGAGATCATGACCTGAGCCAAAGTCGGACGCTTAACCGACTAAGCCACCCAAGCGCCCCCAAGCTGTACCTTTTTATATAGCTGAGGTTTAATGTTTAAATTTTTAACCATAAACATTAAAGCTCAATATTAGGATGATAATGGTGATAATGATGAATAACAATGATGGAGTTGAGGGAAAACACAGAAAACTGGATTTGGCAGGAACCGAGACTTCAAGAAAGCATTCAGAGAGTGAGTAATCATGGGTAGGGGGTTGGTATGAGTTGAGCCCATAATTATGGGTGTCAGAAATAAGCCCATCAGGAGCACCTGGGGGGCTCAGTTGGTTAAGCGTCAGACTTTGACTCGGGTCATGATCTCACTCTTCGTGGGTTCAAGCCCCATGTCAGGCTCTGTGCTGGCAGCTAGCTCAGAGCCTGGAGCCTGTCTTCAGATCCTGTGACTCCCTCTTTCTCTGACCCTCTCCTGCTCACGCTGTGTCTATCTCTCTCTAAAAAATAAATAAAACATTTAAAAAAAAAGAAAAAAGAAATAAGCCCATCAACCCAATCAAAGGAGGGCTGTGAAGACTCGAAGACTCGCGCACAGTGAAGCAAAGCTTTAATCAACATTCTTGCAGAGCAGGTGTCTGATGACAGACACACTCAGGGCATTTACAGCAGACAATTTATCTCCTAGCATGCAAGCCCCTTCCCTGGTTCCTCATTGGCTGAGTACTTACAGAGGTTATTGCCTAACCCGGATGTCGCCTATGCCCATGTAAGGTAAAAAGTAGCCTGATTGGAAGAAATGTACATTCCCTGAGGTGACGCAAAGACTTTCAGTCCCTCCTCCCTCTGTTCTTTGGCTCATACTCATTGCAAAGCCTGTGAAAATAAGCCCAGGAAATGTAGAGGGGAAGAAGAATTAGGAAGTGAAGTGTCTAAGGGTTTGTGACTCCATTGTGTGTGGGGAGGGAGGGGGTTCTTACATATTTCTAATAGGTTGTAAACCTGTTGTTAATTAGACGGCACAGCTTTTATTTGGTATTTCTGAAAATGACTAATCTCCTTTACTTCTCACAATGGGCAGGGAAGGGGACATGTGGGATGTGCTCTTCTAGGCATTCCAGTGACATCGGGGCTTTTCTGGTCTGGTGTTTGAAATGTTCTGGTCATTGCAAAATGCCTTCATCAATATCTCAAGAAAGGGCAATAAGAAATAAGCACAATGTGGAGTGCCTGGGTAGCTCAGTCTCTTGGGCGTCAGACTTGAGCTCAGGTCATGATCTCATGGTTTGTGAGTTCAAGCCCTGCATTGAGCTCTGTGCTATCAGCTAGGAGCCTAGAGCCTGCTTCAGATTCTGTGTCTCTCTCTCTTCCCCTCCCCTGCTTGCACTCTGTCTCTTTCTCTCTCTCAAAAAGAAATAAACATTAAAAAAATAAAAATAAATAAAAACTAAAAAAAGAAAGAAAGAAGCACAATGGGTTTTAGTTTGAGCATGAGTTCAGCAGTCTTGTCACTTCTGGTTTTCACCATTGGGGTCTATAGCTGAGCAAGAGGACTGGTCGGCATTCCCTCTTTCTCTTCTTCCTCCTCTTCCATGACCTTGTGTCATCACTTCCTGAACTAGGAAGTCTTCAAATTCTCTCTCCCCTGGATACAATTCTGTCCTACTCCATAAATATGAGCATTTCTCCATTATGTATTGGTATATTTCTCTACCTGTCATCCTGGAATAGAATTCTGAATCTACCTCCTCAGTCCAATGAAATCCAACTTTTATTTGTACCACTGTACTGAAGTATTTTTTATAAAGATTGTCAATGACTCTGTATCTGCCCAAACCAATCTTTCCTCTTTTCATGCTGGATTTCACTACAGCATATACCCCCTTGATGATCTCACATATTTTGGTGGTGTACTACCTCCTGTCCACTAATTCCTCTCAAGTCAATTTCCAACCAGCTATCAGCTGTCTTCACCTAGGTATCCTACAGGCATCTTATTCATTAAACTGTTGTATATCAAAAACTGAACTCATAATCCTTCACACTTCTTGTGTTCCCTGACTCAGTTAAGGCTTAATATACTCTGAGCCTCTCTAGAAAGAAACCAACCCCATCTCAGCTTCAATTCTTCTTATTCCATTCATTCAATTGGCCACCAAATCCCTTTTCTCCATCCACATCCACTGCCATACATTAGTTTTTTGCATTTCTTAGAAAGCCCCACCTGTCATTAATCCCCAGTGATATCTCTAGTCCATGCACCTAATGCCTTCTGGAGTTTTCACCAGAGAAAACAAACCTGATAATGATACCTTCTACTCATGGACTTTCACCTTCTCCTCACAGGTTGCTTCCAGGTTGTGTTCCTTGGCATATTAATGGAAGAACTTTCACAATGTCATCACTACAATCTTCCCAGCCTTATCTCATGTGTTCTAGTCACCATAGACCTCTTTTCATCCCCCAAGCAAACCAAGTTCATTTGAACTCGGTGACTCTGACTTCAGGCACTGAGTGTTCTCTTTATTCTTAATCACAAAGCACAACATCTGACAAATTTTACCTCCTCAATCAATGTTTGTTGGATAAATTAAGCACAAATCCTAGATAGTTGGTTCTTCAATAAGACATTATTAAGTAAAATAGTTATAAAAGTAATGCTCCCTTCAAAAAATTAAATTTTTTTTAGATGGGGGAGGCAAATAATTGCTTGGTGTCCTGATTTTTCCATCATTACCTAGCCACCTTCAAATCTTGTTTAATTCATGTCAGACTATCAAGAGAAGAACAGCTGACAAAACCTTCTCTGTCTTTCTGTAATGTTTTTACTGTGTAGAGAAATTTATTCACGACATCATTGTAAACATGAGTTTCATACCTCAGTTTTTCCATAGATAATGATAACTAAAGCATGAACTGTACCTCATAATAAAACCCGATGTAGGACTGTTGCCATAAATAGAGATTTAAGATTAGTTAAACTGAGAAAGTCAGATCATATGAGTTCCTATATTTGCAAGTTAATTTAGAAAGTATCATAAGGGGAAGGGAGAAAAAGCAACCTCTTAAAATTTACAAGAAATTCTCACTCTCATTATCAAAATGGAAATTCCCAAATTTCTCAAATGTGGTCTTTCTTCTTTAGCTCTGGTAGCATAAAAACACTTACCAGAAACTATTATGAAACTGAAGAAGTATCTGGTATCATTATCCAAACATGTTGTAGCTTGTCATGATCAGTTATCTTCACTAACAGGTATCATTCACACAAAGGGCTCTGGTTCCTTTCTCTTTGAGTAACTGAAATTTCTAAACCTTTGCTGCAGCTTTGATTTCTGTACTCAGTGATATGGGATTAATAGCACTTCTAAAGAGATGTGAATATGTTGATGGTATACATACTTGTATATACAATTGTATAAAGATCAGATTCTCTAGGTAATACTGCACTATTAAGCTAGTATCAAGCATGTATCAATGTACTTTGTCAATAAACATTTATTAACCATTTATTTTGTGTCAGTGTTCAGCACTGGAGATACAAATAAAGGAGATCATTTCCTGTTCACAAAGAGTTTAGAGTCTAGTGGGTAGGCTGACAAATCAACATTGTGGACATTTAGTAGAATATATAATAGAATATATAATAATATATAATAGAAGTAGCCCAGGATGCTTTCAAATGCAGAGGAGTGGCACAGAGGTCAGACCTTGGAAATGTTAGGGGAGACATCCTAAAGCAGGTCACTGCTAAGGTGAATCCGTTCATCAAATATTTATTAAACTACCCATGTCAAGTGCTGTTTCAAGACTCGGAATATAACAGTGAAAAAAGCAGAAAGTCCTATCCTTATGGAGGTGACATTTTAGGGGAATACCCTGAATGAAGTTTGCCAGATGAACAATCTAAAAAGAAAATGAATATATCTTTAAAGATTAGTTATACACAAGTGAGTATAGTTTAGGAACTAGAAAAATCTGGATCACTTTGTAATTTTTGTTCTATTCAAAATGTGTTGAGAACATGTTGAAATTTCCTGCCTTTGTATCCAGAGGGGTGACTGCTTTCTGTACCTGGGAACAGGGCCCAGAATCCATTCACAACTCAAGGGTCCCTGCCATAATAAAGAACACACACACACACACACACACACACACACACACACACACACAGTGGGCTATTCACACAGTGACCAAGACTGAATCATGACATCCCCATAGTGACAATGTCCCTGTGCCAGAAGCAGGAATACAGGGAAGGGATTCCATCTAACCCCATTCCCCAAGAACTTATTTTAAGTTTCTTCCTGATCATAAAAAGGAGACAACTTATATACAGATTTTTTTTGTTGTTTTTTTGTTTTTTTGTTTTATTTCTAGGAGAGAGAGAGAGACAGGGTGAGCAGGGGAGGCTCAGAGAGAGAGGGAGTCACAGACTGAAACAGGCTCCAGGCTCTGAGCTGGCAGTCAGTACAGAGCCCGACGCGGGGCTCGAACCCACAAACCGCGAGATCATGACCCAAGCGAAAGTCGGATGCTTAACCGACTAAGCCACCCAGGCGCCCCTTATATACAGTGTTTTTAAAAGAGATGGTACACATTGGTATGTGTGCCCTTTTTTTCAGAGCAATGGTAACACACATTCACTCAAATAAATTTACTGGACTTTTTCAAAGGGCTCTTAGAAGAACAATGGTGACATGCCACTTGGGTGAAAAGATCCCTATGACCTTGCCATCCATTGAAACACATGCTCTTTTAATTCTAAATGTATTGAACTGCAGTACTTTTTATTCACTTCAGTTTTCCTGCGTTTGTTGTTCATAGCAATGTTTGTTAACCTCTACCTGATTTTGTGAATCTGGAAATCCCATGTAATGTCAACCTAGTTCAGATGAGTTAGGGAAGGTGGGAGACTCAAGCAAGGTAGATGTACATACTAGTTAAGATAATGCAAGCTGCTATAGCAGAAAAACCCAGAAATCTTAAAAGCTTCAGTTTCTCATTTGCATAAAGACCCAGAGGAGGGCTTCTTAATGGTGCGGTGTGCGGTTTGGGTGGAGTGCATTGCTTCACAAAGTTGTTCAGGGACCTAGGTTGACAGTCTCAATCCATAAATGTGGCTTCTAAGGTCACTATGGGCACTGACATCCAGCCAGCTGATGGGGGAAAGAGAAAGAAAGTAAAGAAGGAATACTCACTTTTCCACCCCCTGTACTGGAGAATGACACACAACTTCCATTGGCAAGAGCTAGTATGACCCTACCAGGAGGAAATGAAGTCCATGTCTGAGAAATTCCTTCCCAGCAAGAGCTACACAATGAAAAAGGAGCAGGAACCTTCATTCTAGGTGAACATCTAATAATTTCTGCCACAATAATGTTTTCTGTTTCTACAATATCATTTAGAAAAGTAAGAAAAGTAATACGGTTGTCATAAGGTGACTAATGAAGTATGAGATTTTAAATATGAGATCTTAACATCGAGCTAGTGGTAAATAAGTTAATGTAACCTTTAAACTTATTTTTGGGATAATTCTAGATTTATAGAAAAGTTGCAGAGATGGCACAGAAATTGAGATGATACATGACCCAGTTGCTCCTAATAGTAACATCTCACATTACCATCAGCTAAGCTATGGTAATTTGTCCAGATGTCTCCAGATTTTCCACTAAGGTTCCACTAAGGTTTTCTGTTCCAGGATCCAATTTGGGATACCATATAGCACTTAGTTGTCATGTCCCCTTTGTCCTAATATGTGACAGTCTCTTACTGGTTTTCATAACTTTGACACTTCGAAGGCACTAATCAGGTATTTTATAGAATGGCCTTCAGTTTGTTTTCTTATGATTAAACCATGGTGTGGGTATGGGTTTGGGGGAAATACTACAGAGGTGATGTACATTCTCATCGCATCATGTCATTATATGTATATAATAATAAATAGAGTTTCAATCTATTACTGATTTATTATCAAGTTAACTTTGATCATTTGGTAAAGGTGGTATCTGCCAGATTTCTCCCCTGTAGAGATACTTTATTTCTCTTCCAGACTATAGGCTTCAAAGTTCATCTGTATCACTAAGTTCAGTCCACATTCAAGGAGAGAGGATACTGTGAATTATAGAATGGAGAAATAATTCAAGTTTTTACTACCTGTAGATAAAAATATATACAATAAATAAAGACATGGTGAGGGAAATGGGATTTCCAGTGTTAATTTTTATACTCTTTTATCTAGTATTAAAGAGTTGAGTAATGACAAGTGACGAAGCTGCTGAACGGTTTTTTTTGTTGCTTTTGCAAGGAATACAATATATTTCTAGGTGAAATAAATGGCCTTCATGTGATGCCCCAGCTTCTGCTTCTAATAATGATGGACTAGGAATTTGAAAAATATGGGGAAATATAAAAACGTCTTCCTAGAAGTATCAAAGATTTAACCAAATTATGAAGAGTTTTTGGGCCAAGATCCCCAAAAAGAATAGAAATCAAGAGGAGTGAGCTCAGTTCTGGGGCTGTGTTTCCTTAGGGACATCTGCTAGTCAGAAGAGGCCACTGAGCAGGGCTTTCAACTACATTATAGATTTTGGTCAGGGTAATAAGTCTTGGAGGCCACGGCTATGGAGCTGAAGGAACAGTGAAGAAGAAACAACCAGCCCTCATATATACTACAAGTCTGGCTTCAAGGTATCTGGGTGGATAGAAAACCTTAAGCCCTAAAGTGTGGTTCATATGATGCTGAATATCAAGTGTTCATGGTGCAGGTAAGAAGTAAACAAAATACTCACAGAAGAAAACCAGTATCATTCAAGACCTAAAATGATTTATAAAAATATTTCTAAAAAAATTTTTTCAAATACAGTATCTAATATTCAACCAGGATAACTTAATATGGTGCCTGAAAATGGGAACTCCAGGGATATAAAAGCACACTTTAAGAGGGAAACTAAAAGACTGTAGTTTGAGCTTGTAAATTATCATTACCTAGTAGAAAAACAAGCCTCTTAAGCAAATTTATCATATGCAAGCCAGATTTACAAAGGGGATATATTATGGGGGAATTTACAAGAGGATTCATTGTAATATTACAAAGGTGGTATTTAGAAAAATGAATTTATACCCAGTTTTCTAGGAATATGGTCCATCAGACAACTGGATATTTATAGACAGCATAAAGGGGATGTGATAACTCAACCAATATGGGAAGTATTAATTGTGGCTACACATAAGAGAAAATTCCCCCAAATAATAATGTTTTAAGTAAAATGGAAGTTTATTTGTTTTTCACATAAAAGAAGCCCAGAGCTAGACAAAAATCAGGGTTCAGCAGCTCCGTAATGTCAGCAGGGACTATGACACCCATCTTTTTGCTCCACTATTTTCACTTAACAACTTCTCTCCTCAGGGTCAATGACTACATAGCCCAAGATGGCTGCTGTGTCCAGCCATCCCATTATGTTGCAAGTCAACTTGCCTTAAGCAGCCTTCTTCTATCACATAACACTTACCTCATGCCATAGGACAGAATTAAGTCACATGGCCACCCCTGGCCACAAGGGAATCTGGTAAATGTAATCCTTTTGTGTGGGGCAAAATGTATCCATTCTAATTTTTTGTAATGTTTTTTATTTATTTCTGAGAGAGAGAGAGATAGTGTGAGCAGGGGAGGGTAAGAGAGAGAGGGAGGCACAGAATCTGAAACAGGCTCCGGGCTCTGAGCTAGCTGTCAGCACAGAGCTCAATGCGGGGCTGGAACCCACAAACCATGAGATCAAGACCTGAGCTGAAGTCGGACATTTAACCGACTGAGCCACCCAGGTGCCCCAAAATCTGCCCATTCCAAATTGGGGATTTATTACTAAGGAGAAAGGAAAAATGGATTCTGCACTGGGTAGCTAGTAGACTCTATCACAACAGTGAAATAAGGGATAGATAACTTTAAAAGGAAGTATGCTAAAATCTCAAGTAGTATTTCATAGATATTATATAACATTGAAAATACAGACAGGTGATATATAATGAAACTGAAACACACAGGTTATTAGAAGCCAAGAAATTGACACAATATTTTCAAATAATTTAGGATGTTTACAGATTTAAAAATGTTCATCTTACCTTTTGGCACAGCAATCCCACTCATCAAAATTTACCTAAAGGAAAAAAATACAGAAACAACTGAGATGTTTGTAGAATGTTATTTAAAATAGGGAAGTACTTGGATTAATATACATGTTTAGTTTTGGGGGCAGTGAAGTATAGTAATTGATTCAATGGACAAATAGAGAGTAATGAAAACCAGGAACCCAAAAATTATAATAACATGGAGTAGATGTTTAATACATAAAGGTAATAAAGCTACAAATTTGTAATTACAGTTTAATTTTGAATATTCCTATGAGTAAGAACCAAATGATAACTAGGAAACTGAGAAAGTTGACTTGTTGGCAGAGAATTGTAGATGCTTCTTATTTTAACTGTTAAATAATATTGTGTAATATTTTGAAATTTTTTTCAAATCCAATGTATTCATAAATATATACAAAAAATAAAAGATAACTGCATATATTGTAAGGAGTTTCTAAAATTCTGGAGTTTTGGAATTGAAGAGTGAGACCGTTCCTAACAATGGTTGGGGTTACAAGTTTTTGAGCCACATAGACCTGGATTCGAATTCTGAATCTTCATTCACTAGCTCCATGAAATTGAGCCTTATTTCCTCAGCCATAAAAAGGAGATGATACCTAAGTGCTCATGTGAAGATTATTTAGATCAGGAAGCATACTGCCTTTCAATAAATGGTGGCCACCAAGAAAGAATGCCTTCATCTTCAAAAGGACAGTCTAACCAGAGCTTTACTTTGAGTCAGTGTGGCCTAAACAGAGAAAAAATCAGGAATTAATTCAAGGGAAGAAGCACAATTTTATTAAAAATCCTAAAGATACCCAGTGTAGAGAAGGAAAATATTTTTTTCTCCTCTTATAGTTTCTTGGCTGGGTCTCTTTAATAAAATACAGATGAATAAGAGAAAGACAAATTTTTTAAAATGTATATCTCCTATACAGTTGACCTTTGAACAATGTGGGCTTGGGGCATCAACCCCCAAGCAATTGAAAATCCATGTATAACTTTTTTTTTTTTTTCTAGGAGAGAGAGAGAGACAGTGTGAGCAGGGGAGGGTCAGAGAGAGAGGGAGTCACAGACTGAAACAGGCTCCAGGCTCTGAGCTGGCAGCACAGAGCCCGACGCGGGGCCCGAACCCACAAACCGCGAGATCATGACCTAAGCGAAAGTCGGACGCTTAACCGACTAAGCCACCCAGGCGCTCCCCCATGTATAACTTTTGACTCTCTAAAAACTTTACTAATAGCCTACTGTTAACTGGAAGCCTTACTGATAACATACACAATTAACACATTTTGTATCTATAGGTATTATATACTTTATTCTTACAATAAAGCAAGCTGGAGAAAAGAAAATGTCAAGAAAATTATGAGAATGCATCGTACTCTACTCATCAAAAGAAAAATCAGCATGTAAGTGGACCTGTGTAGTTCAAACCTGTGTTATTCAAGGGTCAACTATATATGTGGGAGAAACTCAGAGATGGGTAACTCAAAGTGGTGGCCAGAACTTTGTATACCATCTTAACAAGGAACAATCAACTTAGTAATAACAGGACAGAGGGAAAGGATTTTAGGCTTCCACAGGCAGAAACTGTGGGAAGGTAAATGTACGAGGGGAAACCAATGGAGCAAAGTTTGTTTGCGGATTCCTCTGGTGGCATTTCTGAGCTGAGTTTAGAGCTGTCTCCAGCATTTATATCCTGTCTTTAGACAGAAAGAAGGGTAGAGAAATTTTCCTGTTTTTATTGCTGCTTAATTGCCTTCAGCTCAAAATAATTCTTGTGTCAAAGAGGCATGTTTTGAAGTGACATATTCTGGTTTCTTTCACCAGTAAGATTGTTTTCTAGGTCTTCTGCATTCCTATCATAAACGTTGCTATCCCAAGAAGAGGGTGTTTCATGATCTATGGTATGGAAGGCTTTTAGAAGGGAAATCAACACTGTGCTGCTCAGGGCTTCTCAGGGCTGCTTGACCCCATATGCAGTATAAATATAGATATATAAATATAACTATATATCTTTTATATATAGTATATACATGTATATACTTAATATGTATATATTAATACATGTATATACTTAATACATGTATATTAAGTATATACACGTATTTAAAAAAACAATATATCTGTTACTATTATTGTCAGACAATTCTTATTGTGTTTGTATTAACAATGATTAGCCAATTGGGTTGCTTAAGCAACCATACAAACAAAAGGATAAGGTAATCAGGTGATCCATTTAATGGCATAATGTCTCTGCCTCAGGGAGGGTTTTTTAAAATCAGATGAATCAGGGGCGCCTGGGAGGCTCAGTCGGTTGAGTGTCTGACTCTTGATTTCGATCTCATGGTCGTTGGTTGGGGGAGGCGGTGCGTGGAGTCTGCTTGGGATTCTCTCTCCCTGTCCCTTCTCTGCACATGCTCTCTCTTTCTCTCAAAATAAATAAATATACATTAAAAAAAAAAACAGAAGAATCAGTAGTAGAGTAGGGGAAAAAAGAAGGTCATAGGGAAAGGGAAGGAAGACCAGGAAAGAGAGTGGTTTACAGAAAGTAGAAACCAAGGTGCAGATGTAAGGTGGGTCACCATGGATGACAGCTCTTCTAATGTTTTTTAAAAGCTTTAATGTACAGCTTCTCTTTTATTCAACACGGTGGTCACCCCTCCCACAGTCACAGTGATCTGAAATACAGGGCTGTCCATATTCCTGTAATTTCCTCACTACTATAAAGCAAAAATGAAAACAGAAAGTGAAATAAAATAATTACCAGGGCTCCTATGAGATGGCCTCTTTGCCCACCTCTCCATTCTCTGCTTTACAGTTATTTGAGTGCTTTCTCTAGTTCCAGAAATACAAGCAACACCACCATCTACACATTTTCTCTTGCTGCTTCCTTGGCCTGGAACGCTAATCTCCCCCTTTCTTTGCCTGGTTAGCAATCCTTACTTTGGAAAACGCTAATATCATCTGTCAGAAAAATTTCCTTGATACCTTCTGAGAGCTGGCCTGCCTGTTCTGTGCATACCTTTTTTACTTAAAAAAAAAATTCTATGTAATAGTCCATATACTTTTATTTAATTCTGATATGTCAGTCTCCAAGCCCCATGGCTCTATTTCATCTTTGCATCCTGTCCCCTAGCAGGGGTTGCACCCAAGAAATGTGTGCCTGACTGAAATGAGCCCACGGTTGGACACCGATGACCCCATGACCTCTGACACAGACCCCGGGCTCAGAAGCTATAAACTATCCCTCAAAATCACCAGGGCTCACAAGGGCCTCCAGAACACAAATTGTTTTTGCAGCGTTTGAAATGGACGAGGTTCCTATTCTTCATCTTAGGTCACGGCTCCCAGTGTGGGCTAACCCCGATCCGTCCGCGGGGAAAGGGAAATCTAACTTCTAGGAAACGCTCCAAGTGTGCTCTAGTGGAAAGCAGAACTGTGAAAGCACCAGGCGCCGCTTCCGGCCGGGGGTCGTCAGTCCCACCTCGACTCCCACGGGCCCCTCCGCGCTCTAGGCTTCCTCGTGGGCACCATCCAGGTGGGTGCCACGTCCGTGCCCCATGAGTTGGCGAACGGCGCCATACGCTTCCGACCCGACCCCTGCAGCAGCGGCGGGACGGAGTGGGGGTGGCCCCGCGGGGGCCACGTTCTCCCCCGCCACGGGCAGGCAGCGGGACCACGGAAGGGAAGCCCCCGGGGTTCGAGGCCCAGCGTCCCGGAAACCCCGAGGGAAGGAGGGCCGGGGAGGACCTGAACGTTTCCCCTCAGTAGCTGCTCAAGAGCTGGGGAGGCGGGGCCGGCTGGGGCGGCCCCGGGCACCCCT